>NC_092290.1:14126920-14134420 GCF_036320965.1 Panulirus ornatus | reverse complement strand
GCTTTATCAAATTCAGACAGCCACTCGGCCGAAGGTATATAGCTGAGACATTAAGGATACGACAGAACTAGGGTGGGTTGTGATGGTAACTAGTCAATCACTCACAAAAGAGGTTATGATCACGGTAGGGCTGGGTACGTCCGCGCTCTGGATAAGCGCACGAGTGATATACATATCTTCACAGTACAGGAAGTTTTACATAATGAATACTATGCTTTATACATAATGTATTTAGTGGTGATTAGATGAATATTAAATAATACAAAAGTCATACGTTGGTGGGATTGTAGTAATATTGTGGCAAGGCGTATGTTATGAAGTTGATGGCGAACATTAACTGACGAAGAGTTTCACGCTGGTTGCGCCACACTGATGTGATAGTTGAATTACATATTACTATGGGAAACTTACGCTAACTGCTTGTGGAGCTGGACGCTCGTTCATGGTGTGTGTGTGTGTGTGTGTGTGTGTGTGTGTGTGTGTGTGTTGCTTGGCGGGTTTCTGAATTATTCTCTCTGTAACTGACAAACGAATCTCGCTTTTGTTTCCTTCTTTCACTATTTTTCTGCTTCATATTTCCTTTTTTCTCTTCATTCTCTCCTCTGTTGATATATACATTTTCTTTTTGAGATTTCTTTGTTCTTCGCCAAGTCCGATATTTTTCGTGTTTACCGGAGCGCTAATTGCCTTTGATATTTCATTTCCTGTTCTCGTAGTTCTTTGAATTCTGTTCTCAAAGAAACATCATGAACACGACGGTGTAGCCTTGAGCACGACGGTGTAGCCCTAGAGCACGATGGTACAGCCTTGAGAACAACGGTACCACCTTTAGAAAGACGGTACGACCCTTCGAGTCGACGGTACAGAAATAAGCACGTACCATCGTGCCTAGGGGCTGTACCGTCGTATTTAAGGGTGGAACCTTTGTGGTCAAGGATCGTTCTGAAGTCTTCAAAGGTCAGACCGTCATATTCAAAGTCCGTACCATCGTCTTCAAAGTCCGTACCATCGTCTTCAAAGTCCGTACCATCGTCTTCAAAGATCGTATCCTTCATCTTCAATGTCCGTACCGTTGTGCTCAAAGATCGTCCCCTTGTCTTCAAAGGCCATATACCGTCGTGTTTGAACGGGTCAATGAATACCAGAAACGCTCTCCATTTAAGGCTGTAAACTCCTGATTATAGTCGCTTGCATATGTAAACCCCTGGGTAAACTCACCAAAGATGTACACCAGACGATAAGCCGTGCATACTCACACATAGCTAAAGGGTGCTGGGTTCGAACCCTTGTAAATTAAGATTTTTTTTTTCTGTTTTCAGTTGCCTGTTCATCAAAGTATTATAAATTCTGGTGAAATTAATAAGTTACAGACTTTTGTATAATCGTTTTCATCTCACGAATTGAATAGAAAATAATGATATGGTTATTATCAAATTGCCCTAAGGCCCCCCCCTATATGAGGCTGTTGTAGCTTCGAGGCTGCGCTTGATGCAGGAGCTGGGTGTAATATTCTCCTTCAGGGAAATAATGCTTCCGACGAGGACGACATGCTCTTTTTCGAAATTGTTGTCCTCCACAGGGAATGATTCGAACCCTGGCCATCTGTGTGCCAGACTGGAGCGTTAACCACTCATTCATCAGTACTGGTGGTTGTGGTGGTTGTGTGGTTAACCCTCTAGTCAAGCACACATGAAGCGTGGGTTCGAATCCTTCCCTATAGAGGACTTGTCTATATCATGTAAAGGTAAGTTTCATGCATTATTTCATATATATATATATATATATATATATATATATATATATATATATATATATATATATATATATATATATATATATATATTATTATTATTATTATTATTTTGCTTTGTCGCTGTCTCCCGCGTTTGCGAGGTAGCGCAAGGAAACAGACGAAAGAAATGGTCCAACCCACCCCCATACACAATGTATATACATACACGTCCACACACGCAAATATACATACCTATACATCTCAATGTACACATATATATATACACACACAAACACATACATATATACCCATGCACACAATTCACACTGTCTGCCTTTATTCATTTCCATCGCCACCTCCCACACATGGAATACCATCCCCCTCCCCCCTCATGTGTGCGAGGTAGCACTAGGAAAAGACAACAAAGGCCCCATTCGTTCACACTCAGTCTCTAGCTGTCATGCAATAATGCCCGAAACCACAGCTCCCTTTCCACATCCAGGTCCCACACAACTTTCCATGGTTTACCCCAGACGCTTCACATGCCTGATTCAATCCACTGACAGCACGTCAACCCCGGTATACCACATCGATCCAATTCACTCTATTCCTTGCCCTCCTTTCATCCTCCTGCATGTTCAGGCCCCGATCACACAAAATCTTTTTCACTCCATCTTTCCACCTCCAATTTGGTCTCCCACTTCTCCTCGTTCCCTCTACCTCCGACACATATATCCTCTTGGTCAATCTTTCCTCACTCATTCTCTCCATGTGCCCAAACCATTTCAAAACACCCTATTCTGCTCTCTCAACCACTCTCTTTTTATTTCCACACAACTCTCTTACCCTTACATTACTTACTCGATCAAACCACCTGACACCACACATTGTCCTCAAACATCTCATTTCCAGCACATCCACCCTCCTGCGCACAACTCTATCCATAGCCCACGCCTCGCAACCATACAACATTGTTGGAACCACTATTCCTTCAAACATACCCATTTTTGCTTTCCGAGGTAATGTTCTCGACTTCCACACATTCTTCAAGGCTCCCAGGATTTTCGCCCCCTCCCCCACCCTATGATTCACTTCCGCTTCCATGGTTTCATCCGCTGCCAGATCCACTCCCAGATATCTAAAACACTTTACTTCCTCCAGTTTTTCTCCATTCAAACTTACCTCCCAATTGACTTGACCCTCAACCCTACTGTACCTAATAACCTTGCTCTTATTCACATTTACTCTTAACTTTCTTCTTTCACACACTTTACCAAACTCAGTCACCAGCTTCTGCAGTTTCTCACATGAATCAGCCACCAGCGCTGTATCATCAGCGAACAACAACTGACTCACTTCCCAAGCTCTCTCATCCCCAACAGACTTCATACTTGCCCCTCTTTCCAAAACTCTTGCATTCACTTCCCTAACAACCCCATCCATAAACAAATTAAACAACCATGGAGACATCACACACCCCTGCCGCAAACCTACATTCACTGAGAACCAATCACTTTCCTCTCTTCCTACACGTACACATGCCTTACATCTTCGATAAAAACTTTTCACTGCTTCTAACAACTTGCCTCCCACACCATATATTCTTAATACCTTCCACAGAGCATCTCTATCAACTCTATCATATGCCTTCTCCAGATCCATAAATGCTACATACAAATCCATTTGCTTTTCTAAGTATTTCTCACATACATTCTTCAAAGCAAACACCTGATCCACACATCCTCTACCACACACACACACACATATATATATATATATATATATATATATATATATATATATATATATATATATATATATATATATATATATATATATATATATATATATATATATATATATATATATATATATATATATATATATATATATATATATATATATATATATATATATATATATATATATATATATATATATATATATATATATATATATATATATATATAATTTTCCAATGCAGGAGATACGTGTGATCAAGGAGTATATTCGAGACTGAGGTTTGAAATGGTTCGCCTTGCGAGCGGGCGTTGGGCAAATAAGAGTTTATGAAGCCACCAGAGAGTGGGAGGCAATATTGGGCCACATTGGCTTGGGAGAAGGTTAATCAAAACACACGGGCGAGTCTAAATCATTCCTCAGAGGCTTATGGTCTTGATAGACGGGGGGGGGGAGGGTGGTAGATGTTTTCTTTGATCAGTTAGGGAGAGAGAGAGAGAGAGAGAGAGAGAGAGAGAGAGAGAGAGAGAGAGAGAGAGAGAGAGAGAGAGAGAGAGAGAGAGAGAGAGAGAGAGAGAGAGAGAGAGAGAGAGAGAGAGAGAGAGAGAGTATTAGAAGTAGTAGTAGTGATGGTGGTAGCAGTAGTAGTAGTAGTAGTAGTAGTAGTAGTAGGAGTAGTAATAGTAGTAGTGGAAGTAGTAGTAGTAGTAGTAGTAGTAGTAAAAGTAGTAGTAGTAGTAGTAGTAGTAGTAGTAGTAGTAGTAGTAGTAGTAGTAGTAGTAGTAATGGTGGTGGTGGTAGCAGTAATAGTAGTAGTAGTAGTAGTAGTAGTAGTAGTAGTAGTAGAGTAGTAGTAATAATAATAGTAGTGGTAGTAGTAGTAATAGTAGTGGTAGTAGTAGTAGTAGTAGTAGTGGTAGTAGTAGTAGTAGTAGTAGTAGCAGTAGTAGTAGTAACAGTAGTAGTAGTAGTAGCAGTAGTTGTAGTAGTAGTAAGAAGTAGTAGTAGTAGTAGTAGTAGTAAGTAGTAATAGTAGTAGTAGACAGTAGTAGTAGTAGTAGCAGTAGTAGTAGTAACAGTAGTAGTAGTAGTAGCAGTAGTAGTAGTAACAGTAGTAGTAGTAGTAGCAGTAGTAGTAGTAACAGTAGTAGTAGTAGTAGCAGTAGTAGTAGTAACAGTAGTAGTAGTAGTAGCAGTAGTAGTAGTAGTAGTAATAATAATAGTAGTGGTAGTAGTAGTAATAGTAGTGGTAGTAGTAGTAGTAGTAGTAGTAGTAGCAGTAGTAGTAGTAACAGTAGTAGTAGTAGTAGCAGTAGTAGTAGTAACAGTAGTAGTAGTAGTAGCAGTAGTAGTAGTAACAGTAGTAGTAGTAGTAGCAGTAGTAGTAGTAACAGTAGTAGTAGTAGTAGCAGTAGTAGTAGTAACAGTAGTAGTAGTAGTAGCAGTAGTAGTAGTAACAGTAGTAGTAGTAGTAGTAGTGGCAGAGTTCAAGAGGAATGTACACACGTAAATGACCATAAGCCTTGAATTCTCACAGATACTTGAATCACACAAATGACACACACACCACGATAGACACCTCACTACGCACACACACACACACACACACACACACACACAAAAACACATATACGTGAACGTGCAAGCAATTTAATGGCTGAGACGAGGTCTATGCCCCCGTGCAGATGAGCCAAGTTCAGAGAGTCATAAGGAATCATTTTACGTAAATGACTTACAATCTTACATGTAAATGAATAAGCCTTGGGGGGTCATTATGCACGCAAGTGAACATCTCTTCCATGACCACGTTAACACCTCGGTCCGGGGTCAAGAATCAAGGTCAGAAACTACTACTTATTCCCGCCTGTGACACACATTCTGAACTTCTCCAGCCAACCGCAACCCCCCAACCCCCAGCTGGGAGGTAGGAAAACACACCCCCCCACCTTGAGGTAACGAGGAAGACACGCGAAGGAAAATGTCTGAGTGGAATTCACATTCCATGGATGCTTCTTGGAGTCTATGATGTGGGCGGCGGGTGTCTCTGCACTGAGGGACTTCTGTCCACACGGCTCACACTCTGCCCTGAATGGTACGCTCCATCGAGACTCAATGCTCCACTTGTCCTCCTATTATCATGCTGTATCGAGAGTTAATGCTCCACTTGTCCTCCTATCATGCTCTATCGAGTGTTAATGCTCCACTTGTCCTCCTATCATGCTGTATCGAGTGTTAATGCTCCACTTGTCCTACTAACATGCTCCATCGAGAGTTAATGCTCCACTTGTCCTCCTATCATGCTCTATCGAGAGTTAATGCTCCACTTGTCCTGCTAACATGCTCCATATACACTCAATGCTCCACTTGTCCTCCTAACATGCTTAATCGCCACGCAACGCTCCCATTGCTGGGTGACGACTCTGTTAAAGCGTCACACGACGCTCTTAATTCCGGAGTGTAGCAGTGGTAATCCCATTGAGGATGTCGTGTATCGTCTATCAGAGCATGACGAACTACACCTCATACATTGGTGTCAGGGAGGTGTGTGTGTGCTGAGGCGCTGCCTGCATAGCTGTGTCTGGTAAAATAGGGCAAGCTCCATGGTGAGAGAGAGAGAGAGAGAGAGAGAGAGAGAGAGAGAGAGAGAGAGAGAGAGAGAGAGAGAGAGAGAGAGAGAGAGAGAGAGAGAGAATGTTGTCATTCTTCTTCGGCGAATTGAAACCCCCCCCCCCCCCCAGCGCCTTGACGTGAGCTGATCATTCCACTACAGTGTTTTGTCGTCAGCAATAAGAACACAGGCACGTTTCGTGGACCCATGAAACATGGCAGTGGGTGGCATGAATTTGTGGAGTATACACCAGGGCGACTGTGGGCCGTCCAGACCACACGCCTGCCAAGTGTCAGGTCGATCACCTCTGGAATTAGAGTAATGGCAAGCAATTGCATTTGTTAACAAGAAAAGTAAGAGGAAAAAAATGTAGAGGAAAGGAAAATAACATTTTGAACCCCTCCCTTTTTCTTCGAAAGAATTACTTTTTTTTATTAGATTTCAGTCATATACAAATGTTCTGACTGTTTCATTAGATTTCAGTCATATACGAACGTTCTGACTGTTTCATTAGATTTCAGCTCACATCCTAATGTTTTGACTGTTTCGATCAGATTTCACTCACATACTAATGTTTTGACTGTTTCATTAGATTTCAGTCACATTCGAACGTTCTGACTGTTTCGTTAGATTTTAGTCACATTCGAACGTCCTGTGTTACCAACGAGAGACTTGCAAGGTCACGGAACAATCAGTCTCGGCTGCACCATCAGTCTCGCTCATGTCAATTTCGTACACGTTAAGTCTCTCTTAACCCAGATGTCGACCTGGCGGAGCGTCATCCTACTGACACATATAATGCCTTTAGTGCCGAGCGTGTGTGTGTGTGTGTGTGTGTGTGTGTGTGGAGGGGGAGTGAGGGAAGGGCACTGCACCTTGTTCCTGCGTCCGTTAAGTTCACGTCTTCAGTTCCCTCAATCAGTCGCTTGTGACTGAGTTCAGAACACACCGGGAGGTTAATATGTGTCAGCCTCACTCCCTCTGTACGGTGGATTTTGGAACTGATAACCTCTTAGTTGATAACTGGGAAACCACAGTGAGGTCAGGGGAACACACACACACACACACACACACACACACACACAAGCACAAAGAAAACGCGGTGAAGATCAAAATGAAGAGGATGTCCTCGCCCTAGGCAGCGAGGGGTCACTGGTCGCACCCGCGAACTCGAGCCCTCACGATAAATGATCATCGTTGGAAAACTCACAGTGGTTTAGGAGAGGACATTACGTTCAGCAGGATTTAGTGCTGCGCTCGCTGGAACTCGCTCGTCAAATCATAGCCAATTTTTCGCTAAGGGACCTACGCTATTTTACGTAAGGGCAAATAAAGAGATTTCGTCGAGTTATGGAGGCATGTGTTACGGTGGGTATAAAGGACCACATGGATAATGAGCGCGTCTTTGGTCTTGGAATTA
>NC_092290.1:14091771-14126820 GCF_036320965.1 Panulirus ornatus | reverse complement strand
TGATGATACAGCGCTGGTGGCTGATTCATGTGAGAAACTGCAGAAGCTGGTGACTGAGTTTGGTAAAGTGTGTGAAAGAAGAAAGTTAAGAGTAAATGTGAATAAGAGCAAGGTTATTAGGTACAGTAGGGTTGAGGGTCAAGTCAATTGGGAGGTAAGCTTGAATGGAGAAAAACTGGAGGAAGTAAAGTGTTTTAGATACCTGGGAGTGGATCTGGCAGCGGATGGAACCATGGAAGCAGAAGTGAATTTATAGGGTGGGGGAGGGGGCGAAAATCCTGGGAGCCTTGAAGAATGTGTGGAAGTCGAGAACATTATCGCGGAAAGGAAAAATGGGTATGTTTGAAGGAATAGTGGTACCAACAATGTTGTATGGTTGCGAGGCGTGGGCTATGGATAGAGTTGTGCGCAGGAGGGTGGATGTGCTGGAGATGGGATGTTTGGGGACAATGTGTGGTGTGAGGTGGTTTGATCGAGTAAGTAATGTAAGGGTAAGAGAGATGTGTGGAAATAAAAAGAGCGTGGTTGAGAGAGCAGAAGAGGGTGTTTTGAAATGGTTTGGGCACATGGAGAGAATGAGTGAGGAAAGATTGACCAAGAGGATAATATGTCGGAGGTGGAGGGAACGAGGAGAAGTGGGAGACCAGATTGGAGGTGGAAAGATGGAGTGAGGAAGATTTTGTGTGATCGGGCCTGAACATGCAGGAGGTTGAAAGGAGGGTAAGGAATAGAGTGAATTGGATCGATGTGTTATACCGGGGTTGACGTGCTGTCAGTGGATTGAATCAGGGCATGTGAAGCGTCTGGGGTAAACCATGGAAAGTTGTGTGGGGTCTGGATGTGGAAAGGGAGCTTTGGTTTCGGGCATTATTGCATGACAGCTAGAGACTGAGTGTGAACGAATGGGGCCTTTTTTGTCTTTTCCTAGTACTACCTCGCACACATGAGGGGGGAGGGGGATGGTATTCCATGTGTGGCGAGGTGGCGGTGGGAATGAATAAAGGCAGACAGTGTAAATTGTGTGCATGGGTATATATGTATGTGTCTGTGTGTGTATATATATGTGTACATTGAGATGTATAGGTATGTATATTTACGTGTGTGGACGTGTATGTATATACATTGTGTATAGAGGTGGGTTGGGCCATTTCTTTCGTCTGTTTCCTTTAGCTACCTCGCAAACGCGGGAGACAGCGACAAAGCAAAATAAAATAAATATATATATATTCATATATATATATATATATATATATATATATATATATATATATATATATATATATATATATATATATATATATATATATATATATATATATATATATATATATATATATATATATATATATATATATATATATATATGGTACAAAGTCCTGATTTGATAACTCTCCACATGAGAAGCACAAATAACATACTAATTAAAATCCTGATATGACAAATTAATTGATGGCGTTCATCCCTTTCATTCCAGGTCTTTATTGAAAAAATTATTATTACCAGTAAATAGTTGCTGAGTGGAATTAATTATTGTTTTATATATGTTGATACATGTAGACGAAATTCCACTGTGTGAGGGTTGTTGGTGGACCTACAGCTCTGTATGCCTTATCACCCCTACACAAGGTGCATTTAGCTCCGGACGAAAGCCGCATGTCTGTATTCACGCTCGACAAGTGTCTGCAGTCGTGTGTGTGGGTTGTGTAATTAAGAGAGGTTTAGTATAATGTACGTAAGAGGAAAGAAGGTGAGGACGTGTTTGACTTTGTGTAAGACAAAGGTGAGAGTTAGTAAGACCTCTGAGTGTTGTGTGTGAAAGGTGCGAAATCAAGTCTATTAGATAAGGCAGCATCGTAATGCTCTTCTTCGTCACGAGTGGACAGTGAACAAGGGTAGCTGGGGTCGGTATGTATATTCCATCCCGATGAGGTTAATCGAACTTCGCCTAAGTGATACTTAGGGACGGGGGAAGACGGTTATGCCAGAGAAACTGTAGCTCTGATGATAATGAAATCAGTAGTTTGCAAAGATTTTTCCCTTGACCCTGCGTGTTTGTCGTTTTTCACGTTCGTGAAGTAGCGCCGGGAACAGGCGAAGAAAAGGCCTCATTTACTCACATTCATTTTTCAGCTGTCATGTGTAATGCACCGAAACCACAGCTCCCTATCCACAACCAGGCCCCACAGACTTTTCCGTGGTTTCCCCCAAATGCTTGAAAATGCTCTGATTTAATCCATCGACAACACGTTCACCCTCTATATACCACATCATTCCAATTTACTGTAACCCGTGCACGCCTTTCATCCTCTTGCAAGTTCAGGCTTAGACCACTCAAAATAATTTTCATTCCATCCTTCGATCTCTAGTTTAGTCACCCCTTCTCCTGTTCCCTCCACTTCCGACACACATATTCTCTCCTTCAACCTTTCCTCTCTCTTTCTCTTCATAAGTCCAAACCAATTCAGATGCTTGTCTAAGAATGTATCAGGGTCAAGTGTGGTCGGTGATTAATCACTGTAATGTTTACCCACGACAGAGACGAAAAGAGGTTATGATCGCTCTCTAGGAGGACCACGAGAGATCAGTAGATGGTGATGTAGACCCATAGAAGGAACTATGGGCGGTGGATGACTTGAGTGGATGGGTTGTGAGTACCAGAGTGTGGAGGAGGGTTGGTAAGTGCGTCCTGGGAGGAATTCAGGTGCAAGGGGTTAAGAGGAGCAACACGAGTGTAAAACACACCATCAGTCATTACAACAACTAGAACGCCATTGTACGATCGGAACACCTCATAGAAAGACGGCTTTTCATATTCACGCCAAAGTCGCAAAGAATTCCCTTTTTCCCAAGGCAAACGCCTCCTGCAGTAATAAATGCGCCGAGGGCGGACAGATGAGCGTAAATACTTCGAACGTCAAAGGCAAAATGGGCTGGCCTTATGAATCCAAGTCATAACTCTCCTCGAACGCATTCGAAGATGGCATTTGCTGTACGATAATTCCCGGCAATACCGCCCCCTGTTGGCAGCGCATAACGTTACGAGCTGTAATACAAATCAAAATGCGCCCGTTCCTGCTCACACTGCCTTGATGTACGGCTCATATTCACGTCTCATTAAAGTAAGAATTTAAAAGAGGGGGGAAAAAGAAATTCTTTCGACACCTCTTTTTTTTTCCTCCCTTTCGTGTATTTCCTGATGTAGGACAACGCTCAGTGACTGGCTGGTGATGGATGGCGAGCTGAGGTGAGTGGGGCGTAGAGGGTCATACCTGGTGAAGGGTATCGCAAGGACGCAGTGGACGCTGTGCCTGGCGGCTGGACGGGTGGTGGCATGTGGTAACATGCGACTGGAGTGTGCTGAGCACATCTTGAGATAAGAAGAGAGCGCTCACCTCGATGTGATTGGTTGTGTGTGGGGGTAAAGATGGTATCCGGTAATTGGTGGAGGGTGTTGTGTGTTGAGAGTTTCACATGATGACAGGAGGATTGGTTGAGTGTATTGTCGAGCACTACAGCAGATGTCAGGTTCCTTTTCCTTCCCTGCCTCACATACACGTGGGATGCTGGCATTCAGTTCACAGAAAGACACACACACACAAACACACACACACACACACCCACACACACACACTCGACGGTGCATAACCTCACGCGTCTCTTCCTGCCTAACTCTTTACCGTCCTACAGTGAGCGCTACTCACTAGCCCATACCTGATAAAGAAACCCCGTTATAGATACCAACACAAAGGCTCTCTCTCTCTCTCTCTCTCTCTCTCTCTCTCTCTCTCTCTCTCTCTCTCTCTCTCTCTCTCTCTCTCAACACCAGCGTCCCACACACATAAAGCAAACTCACCCCCAGGCAATTGCTGAGCCGAGCAAATTCACTAAAAACGGGGTCGGGACATCCGCATAGTCAGGTGGTGGGGGCACGATCAACGGTATGTGTGTGTGTGTGTGTGTGTGTGTGTGTGTGTGTGTGTGTGTGTGTGTGTGAGGAGGAGGAGGAGGAGGAGGAGTAGGTGATGATGATATAGACAAAGATGAGGAATCAAAGACGATGATGGAAGGTGACGTGACGCAGAAGATGGTGATGTAACGCAGAATTATTTATGGGGGGGAGGACAAGGAGGGGATGAGTGATGATAGGAGGAGATTTATTGCGATGAATGAGGTGTATAGCAGATGTGGGAAAAGAGAGAGAGAGAGAGAGAGAGAGAGAGAGAGAGAGAGAGAGAGAGAGAGAGAGAGAGAGAGAGAGAGAGAGAGAGAGAGAGAGAGAGAGAGAGAGAGAGAGAGAGAGAGAGAGAGAGAGAGAGAGAGAGAGAGATGCCTCTGATTCTGGACGAAGAGGCGACGTGAGTCTGAATCAGCTGTATTACATCTCTAAGGCATTCTATAGTCTCATCTGTGTATGAAAGACACTGACTTCATCCTCTCTGGCCGGAAGAAAAAATAGAGAAAACTCTTTCCTTCTCTCGTGGGGAGAATCAGTGGAAAGTTTAAATGACCAGTTCGAGGTCATTCTCAGTTTCTGGAACGTAATTACCAAATCAGATTGATCCAATTTCCCTCACCTCTCTCCTTAGGGCTATAGAAGTGTTCCGAGCTACCAGAATCATTTCGTATTGTGATGAGATGAACGTTTAGATAACACCTCTATCTGTCTACCTATCTATCTATCTATCTATCTGTCTATTTATATATATATATATATATATATATATATATATATATATATATATATATATATATATGCAAATATATATATATATATATATATATATATATATATATATATATATATATATATATATATATATTTATATATATATATATATATATATATATAAATATATATATATATATATATATATATATATATATATATATATATATATATATATATATATATATATATATATATATATATATATATATATATATATATATATGTGTGTGTGTGTGGTAAGAGAGATGTGTGGTAATAAAAAAAGAGTGTGGTTGAGAGAGCAGAAGAGGGTGTTTTCAAATGGTTTGGTCTCATGGAGAGAATGAGGGAGTAGAGATTGACAAAGAGGATATATGTGTCAGAGGTGGAGGAAACAAGAAGTGGGAGACCAAATTGGAAGTGGAAAGATGAAGTGAAAAAGATTTTGAGTGATTGGTGCCTGAACATGCAGGAGGGTGAAAGGCGTGCAAGGATTAGAGTGAGTTGGAACGATGTGGTATACCGGGGTAGACGTGCTGTCAATGGATTGACCCAGGGCATGTGAAGCTTCTTGGGTAAACCATGGAAAGTTGTGTGGGGCCTGGATGTGGAAAGGGAGCTGTGGTTTCGGTGCATTATACATGACAGCTAGAGACTGAGTTTGAACGAATGTGGCCTTTGTTGTCTTTTCTCGCGCTACCTCACACACGTGGGGGGGGGGTTGTCATTTCATGTGTGATGGGGTGGGGATGGGAATGAATAAAGGCAGCAAGTATGAATCATGTACATGTGTATATATGTATATGTCTGAGTGTGTATATATATGTATATGTTGAGATGTATAGGTATGTATGTGCACATGTATGTATATACATGTGTATGTGGGTGCATTTTTTTTTCTGTTTCTTTGCGCTACCTCGTTAACGCAGGAAACAGCGACAAAGTATATATATATATATATATATATATATATATATATATATATATATATATATATATATATATATATATAAACATATATATATATATATGTATATATATATATATATATATATATATATATATATATATATATATATATATATATATATATATATATATATATATATATATATATATATATATATATATACATATATATATATATATATATATATATATATATATATATATATATATATATATATATATATATATATATATATATATATATATATATATATATATATATATATATATATATATATATATATATATATATATATATATATATATATATATATATATATGAAAGCCGGCAAGGCAGCAGGTTTGGATGGTATTGCAGTGGAATATATTAAAAAAGGGGGTGACTGTATTGTTGAGTGGTTGGTAAGGTTATTTAATGTATGTATGACTCATGGTGAGGTGCCTGAGGATTGGCGGAATGCGTGCATAGTGCCATTGTACAAAGGCAAAGGGGATAAGAGTGAGTGCTCAAATTACAGAGGTATAAGTTTGTTGAGTATTCCTGGTAAATTATATGGGAGGGTATTGATTGAGAGGGTGAAGGCATGTACAGAGCATCAGATTGGGGAAGAGCAGTGTGGTTTCAGAAGTGGTAGAGGATGTGTGGATCAGGTGTTTGCTTTGAAGAATGTATGTGAGAAATACTTAGAAAAGCAAATGGATTTCTATGAAAGAGATGCTCTGTGGAAGGTATTAAGAATATATGGTGTGGGAGGCAAGTTGTTAGAAGCAGTGAAAAGTTTTTATCGAGGATGTAAGGCATGTGTACGTGTAGGAAGAGAGGAAAGTGATTGGTTCTCAGTGAATGTAGGTTTGCGGCAGGGGTGTGTGATGTCTCCATGGTTGTTTAATTTGTTTATGGATGGGGTTGTTAGGGAGGTGAATGCAAGAGTTTTGGAAAGAGGGGCAAGTATGAAGTCTGTTGGGGATGAGAGAGCTTGGGAAGTGAGTCAGTTGTTGTTCGCTGATGATACAGCGCTGGTGGCTGATTCATGTGAGAAACTGCAGAAGCTGGTGACTGAGTTTGGTAAAGTGTGTGAAAGAAGAAAGTTAAGAGTAAATGTGAATAAGAGCAAGGTTATTAGGTACAGTAGGGTTGAGGGTCAAGTCAATTGGGAGGTGAGTTTGAATGGAGAAAAACTGGAGGAAGTGAAGTGTTTTAGATATCTGGGAGTGGATCTGGCAGCGGATGGAACCATGGAAGCGGAAGTGGATCATATGGTGGGGGAGGGGGCGAAAATTCTGGGAGCCTTGAAGAATGTGTGGAAGTCGAGAACATTATCTGGGAAAGCAAAAATGGGTATGTTTGAAGGAATAGTGGTTCCAACAATGTTGTATGGTTGCGAGGCGTGGGCTATGGATAGAGTTGTGTGCAGGAGGATGGATGTGCTGGAAATGAGATGTTTGAGGACAATGTGTGGTGTGAGGTGGTTTGATCGAGTAAGTAACGTAAGGGTAAGAGAGATGTGTGGAAATAAAAAGAGCGTGGTTGAGAGAGCAGAAGAGGGTGTTTTGAAATGGTTTGGGCACATGGAGAGAATGAGTGAGGAAAGATTGACCAAGAGGATATATATGTCGGAGGTGGAGGGAACGAGGAGAAGAGGGAGACCAAATTGGCTGTGGAAAGATGGGGTGAAAAAGATATTGTGTGATCGGGGCCTGAACATGCAGGAGGGTGAAAGGAGGGCAAGGAATAGAGTGAATTGGAGCGATGTGGTATACCGGGGTTGACGTGCTGTCAGTGGATTGAATCAAGGCATGTGAAGCGTCTGGGGTAAACCATGGAAAGCTGTGTAGGTATGTATATTTGCGTGTGTGGACGTATGTATATACATGTGTATGGGGGTGGGTTGGGCCATTTCTTTCGTCTGTTTCCTTGCGCTACCTCGCAAACGCGGGAGACAGCGACAAAGCAAAATATATATATATATATATATATATATATATATATATATATATATATATATATATATATATATATATATATATATATATATATATAAAAGGAGCGTGGTTGAGAGAGCAGAGGGGGGTGTTTTGGAGTGGTTTGGGCACATGGAGAGAATGAGTGAGGAAAGATTGACCAAGAGGATATATGTGTCGGAGGTGGAGGGAGCGGGGAGGGGAGGGAGACCAAATTGGGGGTGGAAAGATGGAGTGAAGGAGATTTTGTGTGATCGGGGCCTGAACATGCAGGAGGGTGAGGGGAGGGCAAGGAATGGAGTGAATTGGAGCGATGTGGTGTACCGGGGTTGACGTGCTGTCGGTGGATTGAATCAGGGCATGTAAAGCGTCTGGGGTAAACCATGGAAAGCTGTGTAGGTATGTATATTTGCGTGTGTGGACGTATGTATATACATGTGTATGGGGGTGGGTTGGGCCATTTCTTTCGTCTGTTTCCTTGCGCTACCTCGCAAACGCGGGAGACAGCGACAAAGCAAAAAAAAAAAAGAAAAAAAAAAAAAAAAAATATATATATATATATATATATATATATATATATATATATATATATATATATATATATAATATAATATATAAGAGCAGCTGAGTGAGTGTGTTAGTAGTTTTGATGCATGAGACGGGGTTATATTGATGGGTGATTTGAATGCGAAGGTGAGTAATGTGTCAGTTGAGGAAATAATTGGTGTATATGAGTTGTTCAGTGTTTTAAATGGAAATGGTGAAGAACTTGTAGATTTATGTGCTGAAAAAGGACAGATGATTGGGAGTACTTGGTTTAAAAAGAGAGATATACATAAGTATACGTACATAAGGTTTGGATGGTATTGCAGTGGAATTTATTAAAAAAGGGGGTGACTGTATTGTTGACTGGTTGGTAAGGTTATTTAATGTATGTATGACTCATGGTGATGTGCCTGAGGATTGGCGGAATGCGTGCATAGTGCCATTGTACAAAGGCAAAGGGGATAAGAGTGAGTGCTCAAATTACAGAGGTATAAGTTTGTTGAGTATTCCTGGTATATTATATGTGAGGGTATTGATTGAGAGGGTGAAGGCATGTACAGAGCATCAGATTGGGGAAGAGCAGTGTGGTTTCAGAATTGGTAGAGGATGTGTGGATCAGGTGTTTGCTTTGAAGAATGTATGTGAGAAATACTTAGAAAAGCAAATGGATTTGTATGTAGCATTTATGGATCTAGAGAAGGCATATGATAGAGTTGATAGAGATGCTCTGTGGAAGGTATTAAGAATATATGGTGTGGGAGGCAAGTTGTTAGAAGCAGTGAAAAGTTTTTATCGAGGATGTAAGGCATGTGTACGTGTAGGAAGAGAGGAAAGTGATTGGTTCTCAGTGAATGAAGGTTTGCGGCAGGGGTGTGTGATGTCTCCGTGGTTGTTTAATTTGTTTATGGATGGGGTTGTTAGGGAGGTGAATGCAAGAGTTTTGGAAAGAGGGGCAAGTATGAAGTCTGTTGGGGATGAGAGAGCTTGGGAAGTGAGTCAGTTGTTGTTCGCTGATGATACAGCGCTGGTGGCTGATTCATGTGAGAAACTGCAGAAGCTGGTGACTGAGTTTGGTATAGTGTGTGAAAGGGGAAAGTTGAGAGTAAACGAGAATGGGAGCAGGGTTGTTGGGTACAGTAGGGTTGAGGGTCAAGTCAGTTGGGAGGTGAGTTTCAATTGAGAAAAACTGGAGGAAGTAGAGTGTTTTAGATGTCTGGGAGTGGATCTGGCAGCGGATGGAACCATGGAAGCGGAAGTGAATCATAGGGTGGGGGAGGGGGCGAAAATTCTGGGAGCATTGAAGAATGTGTGGAGGTCGAGAATATTATCTCGGAAAGCAAAAATGGGTATGTTTGAAGGAATAGTGGTTCCAACAATGTTGTATGGTTGCGAGGCTTGGGCTATGGATAGAGTTGTGCGCAGGAGGGTGGATGTGCTGGAAATGAGATGTTTGAGGACAATGTGTGGTGTGAGGTGGTTTGATCGAGTAAGTAATGTAAGGGTAAGAGAGATGTGTGGAAATAAAAAGAGCATGGTTGAGAGAGCAGAAGGTGTTTTGAAATGGTTTGGGCACATCGAGGGAGTGAGTGAGGAGAGATTGACCAAAAGGATATATGTGTCGGAGGTGGAGGGAACGAGGAGAAGTGGGAGACCAAATTGGAAGTGGAAAGATGGAGTGAAAAAGATTTTGAGTGATCGGGGCCTGAACATGCAGGAGGGAGAGACGAGGGCAAGAAATAGAGTGAATTGGATTGATATGGTATACCGGGGTTGACGTGCTGTCAGTGGATTGAATCAGGGCATGTGAAGCGTCTGGGGTGGACCATGGAAAGTTGTTCGGGACCTGGATGTGGAAAGGGAGCTGTGGTTTCGGGCATTATTGCATGACACCTGTAGACTGAGTGTGAGTGAATGGGGCCTTTCTTATCTTTTCCTAGTGCTACCTCGCACACATGAGGGGGGAGGGGGATGGTATTCCATGTGTGGCGAGGTGGCGATGGGAATGAATGAAGGCAGACAGTGTGAATTGTGTGCATGGGTATATATGTACGTATCTGTGTGTGTATATATATGTGTACATTGAAATGTATAGGTATGTATATTTGGTGTGTGGACGTGTGTGTATATACATGTGTATGGGGGTGGGTTGGGCCATTTCTTTCTTCTGTTTCATTTCACCTCGCAAATGCGGGAGACAGCGACAAAGCAAAATAAATAAAAAGATAACGTATGTGA
Organism: Panulirus ornatus; assembly: GCF_036320965.1. Taxonomy (NCBI): domain Eukaryota; kingdom Metazoa; phylum Arthropoda; class Malacostraca; order Decapoda; family Palinuridae; genus Panulirus; species Panulirus ornatus. The sequence continues at coordinate 14,116,400 of NC_092290.1, read as the reverse complement.
GTAGGAGAGATGGCCAGAGAGCGTTATTGGATTACGTGTTAATTGATAGGTGCGCGAGAGAGAAACTTTTGGATGTTAATGTGCTGAGAGGTGCAACTGGAGGGATGTCTGATCATTATCATCTGGAGGCGAAGGTGAAGATTTGTAGAGGCTTTCAGAAAAGTCGAGAGAATGTTGGGGAGAAGAGAGTGGTGAGAGTAAGTGAGCTTGGGAAGGAGACTTGTGTGAGGAAGTACCAGGAGAGAGTGAGTACAGAATGGAAAATGGTGAGAAAAAGGAGGTAAGGGGAGTGGGGTAGGAATGACATGTATATAGGGAAGCAGTGATGGTTTGCGCAAAAGATGCTTGTGGCATGAGAAGCGTGGGAGGTGGGCGGATTAGAAAGGGTAGTGAGTGGTGGAATGAAGAGGTAAGATTGTAAGTGAAAGAGAAGAGAGAGGCATTTGGACGATTTTTGCAGGGAAATAATGCAAATGACTGGGATATGTATAAAAGAAAGAGGCAGGAGGTCAAGAGAAAGTGCAAGAGGTGAAAAAGAGGGCAAATGGGAGCTGTGGTTTCATTGCATTATTACGTGACAAGTAGAGATTGAGTGTGAACGAATGTGGCCTTTGTTGTCTTTTACTAGCGCTACCTCGCACACATGAGGGGGTAGGGGGTTGTTATTTCATGTCTGGCGAGGTGGCAATGGGAATGAATAAAGGCAGACAGTATGAATTATGCACATGTGAATATAAGGATATGTCTGTGTGTGTATATATATGTATACGTTGAGATGTATAGGTATGTATATTTGTGGGTGTGGACGTGTATGTATATACATGTGTATGTGGGTGGGTTGGGCCATTCTTTCGTCCGTTTCCTTGCGCTACCTCGCTAATGCGGGAGACAGCAACAAAGCAATATATATATATATATATATATATATATATATATATATATATATATATATATATATATATATATATATATATATATATATATATATGTATATATATATACCACTATTTTTTATTTTGCTTTGTCGCTGTCTCCCGCGTTAGCGAGGTAGCGCAAGGAAACAGACGAAAGAATTGCCCAACCCACCCACATACACATGTATATCCATACATACACGTCCACACACGCAAATATACATACCTATACATCTCAACGTATACATATATATACACGCACAGACATATACATATATACACATGTACATGATTCATACTGTCTGCCTCTAGTCATTCCTATCGCCACCTCGCCACATATGAAATAACAGCCCCCTCCCACCTCATGTGTGCAAGGTAGCGCTAGGAAAAGACAACGAAGGCCCCATTATATATATATATATATATATATATATATATATATATATATATATATATATATATATATATATATATATATATATTTTTTTTTTTTTTTTTTTTCATACTATTCGCTATTTCCCGCGATAGCGAGGTAGCGTTAAGAACAGAGGACTGGGCCTTTGAGGGAATATCCTCACCTGGACCTCTTCTCTGTTCCTTCTTTTGGAAAATTAAAAAAAAAAAAAAAAAAAAAACGAGAGGGGAGGATTTCCAGCCCCCCGCTCCCTTCCCTTTTAGTCGCCTTCTACGACACGCAGGGAATACGTGGGAAGTATTCTTTCTCCCCTATCCCCAGGGAATATATTAAGCATATATATATATATATATATATATATATATATATATATATATATATATATATATATATATATATATATATATATATATATAACAAAGATGAGCAAAGAAAGACTGACTAAGAGGATCTTAATATCAAAAGTAGATGAAACAAATGGGAATAGGGAGACCTAGAAGGAGATGAAAGGAATGACTGAAGGAGGCTTTGGGGTACTGGGGCCTAAACATTCAGGAAAATGAAGGGCATGCATAGGATAGAATGAACTGGATTCATGTGAAATATAGGATCAACAAGATGGTAATGGACTGATCCAGAGCATATGAAGCAATCTAAAAGACCTGGTTGTGGATGGTAAGTGCTGGTTTCAGTAAATCATACTTGACAGCTGGAGAGTGGAGATGTGTAAGTGAGGCCAGTATTATCACATTCCTGATGTTTCCTATACAAAGTTGGAAAATGCAATTACATATGAAAAAAAGAATCTAAAATGTTATTATCTACTAAAAAACTCTTTACATTTGTATGTTGTTATTAAGGTACTGAATGGTAGAAGAAGCTGAATCCCCACAACGACTTGCTTTCTGAGTACTGCCGTGGATCAACAGCAATCTTTGTTAATATATATATATATATATATATATATATATATATATATATATATATATATATATATATATATATATATATATATATCCCTGGGGATAGGGTATGAAGAATACTTCCCACGTATTCCCTGCGTGTCGTCGAAGGCGACTAAAAGGGGAGGGAGCAGGAGGCTAGAAATCCTCCCCTCTCGTTTTTTTTTAATTTTCCAAAAGAAGGAACAGGGGGGGCAGGTGAGGATATTCCACAAAGGCCCAGTCCTCTGTTCTTAACGCTACCTCGCTAACGCGGGAAATGGCGAACAGTTTAAGAGAAAGAAAAAAGAAAGATATATATATATATATATATATATATATATATATATATATATATATATATATATATATATATATATATATATATATATATATATATATATATATATATATATCTTTTCTTTCTTTCAAACTATTCGCCATTTCCCGCATTAGCGAGGTAGCGTTAAGAACAGAGGACTGGGCCTTTGAGGGAATACCCTCACCTGGCCCAATTCTCTGTTCCTTCTTTTAGAAAAAAAAAAAAAAAAAAAATATATATATATATATATATATATATATATATATATCTTTCTTTTATATACATATATATATACATATATATATATATATATATATATATATATATATATATATATATATATATATATATATATATATATATATATATATATATATACATATATATATATATATATATATATATATATATATATATATATATATATATATATATATATATATATATATATATATATATATATGTATATATATATATATATATATATATATATATATATATATATATATATATATATATATATATATATATGTATATATATATATATATATATATATATATATATATATATATATATATATATATATATATATATATATATATATATATTGTTGAATGTGTTTGATGATAGAGTGGCAGATATAGGGTGTCTTGGTCGAGGTGGTGTGCAAAGTGAGAGGGTTAGGGAAAATGATTTGGTAAACAGAGAAGAGGTAGTGAAAGCTTTGCGGAAGATGAAAGCCGGCAAGGCAGCAGGTTTGGATGGTATTGCAGTGGAATTTATTAAAAAAGGGGGTGACTGTATTGTTGACTGGTTGGTAAGGTTATTTAATGTATGTATGACTCATGGTGAGGTGCCTGAGGATTGGCGGAATGCGTGCATAGTGCCATTGTACAAAGGCAAAGGGGATAAGAGTGAGTGCTCAAATTACAGAGGTATAAGTTTGTTGAGTATTCCTGGTATATTATATGTGAGGGTATTGATTGAGAGGGTGAAGGCATGTACAGAGCATCAGATTGGGGAAGAGCAGTGTGGTTTCAGAATTGGTAGAGGATGTGTGGATCAGGTGTTTGCTTTGAAGAATGTATGTGAGAAATACTTAGAAAAGCAAATGGATTTGTATGTAGCATTTATGGATCTAGAGAAGGCATATGATAGAGTTGATAGAGATGCTCTGTGGAAGGTATTAAGAATATATGGTGTGGGAGGCAAGTTGTTAGAAGCAGTGAAAAGTTTTTATCGAGGATGTAAGGCATGTGTACGTGTAGGAAGAGAGGAAAGTTATTGGTTCTCACTGAATGAAGGTTTGCGGCAGGGGTGTGTGATGTCTCCGTGGTTGTTTAATTTGTTTATGGATGGGGTTGTTAGGGAGGTGAATGCAAGAGTTTTGGAAAGAGGGGCAAGTATGAAGTCTGTTGGGGATGAGAGAGCTTGGGAAGTGAGTCAGTTGTTGTTCGCTGATGATACAGCGCTGGTGGCTGATTCATGTGAGAAACTGCAGAAGCTGTTGACTGAGTTTGGTATAGTGTGTGAAAGGGGAAAGTTGAGAGTAAACGAGAATGGGAGCAGGGTTGTTGGGTACAGTAGGGTTGAGGGTCAAGTCAGTTGGGAGGTGAGTTTCAATTGAGAAAAACTGGAGGAAGTAGAGTGTTTTAGATGTCTGGGAGTGGATCTGGCAGCGGATGGAACCATGGAAGCGGAAGTGAATCATAGGGTGGGGGAGGGGGCGAAAATTCTGGGAGCATTGAAGAATGTGTGGAGGTCGAGAATATTATCTCGGAAAGCAAAAATGGGTATGTTTGAAGGAATAGTGGTTCCAACAATGTTGTATGGTTGCGAGGCTTGGGCTATGGATAGAGTTGTGCGCAGGAGGGTGGATGTGCTGGAAATGAGATGTTTGAGGACAATGTGTGGTGTGAGGTGGTTTGATCGAGTAAGTAATGTAAGGGTAAGAGAGATGTGTGGAAATAAAAAGAGCATGGTTGAGAGAGCAGAAGGTGTTTTGAAATGGTTTGGGCACATCGAGGGAGTGAGTGAGGAGAGATTGACCAAAAGGATATATGTGTCGGAGGTGGAGGGAACGAGGAGAAGTGGGAGACCAAATTGGAAGTGGAAAGATGGAGTGAAAAAGATTTTGAGTGATCGGGGCCTGAACATGCAGGAGGGAGAGACGAGGGCAAGAAATAGAGTGAATTGGATTGATATGGTATACCGGGGTTGACGTGCTGTCAGTGGATTGAATCAGGGCATGTGAAGCGTCTGGGGTGGACCATGGAAAGTTGTTCGGGACCTGGATGTGGAAAGGGAGCTGTGGTTTCGGGCATTATTGCATGACACCTGTAGACTGAGTGTGAGTGAATGGGGCCTTTCTTATCTTTTCCTAGTGCTACCTCGCACACATGAGGGGGGAGGGGGATGGTATTCCATGTGTGGCGAGGTGGCGATGGGAATGAATGAAGGCAGACAGTGTGAATTGTGTGCATGGGTATATATGTACGTATCTGTGTGTGTATATATATGTGTACATTGAAATGTATAGGTATGTATATTTGGTGTGTGGACGTGTGTGTATATACATGTGTATGGGGGTGGGTTGGGCCATTTCTTTCTTCTGTTTCATTTCACCTCGCAAATGCGGGAGACAGCGACAAAGCAAAATAAATAAAAAGATAACGTATGTGAGTAGGAGAGATGGCCAGAGAGCGTTATTGGATTGCGTGTTAATTGATAGGTGCGCGAGAGAGAAACTTTTGGATGTTAATGTGCTGAGAGGTGCAACTGGAGGGATGTCTGATCATTATCATCTGGAGGCGAAGGTGAAGATTTGTAGAGGCTTTCAGAAAAGTCGAGAGAATGTTGGGGAGAAGAGAGTGGTGAGAGTAAGTGAGCTTGGGAAGGAGACTTGTGTGAGGAAGTACCAGGAGAGAGTGAGTACAGAATGGAAAATGGTGAGAAAAAGGAGGTAAGGGGAGTGGGGTAGGAATGACATGTATATAGGGAAGCAGTGATGGTTTGCGCAAAAGATGCTTGTGGCATGAGAAGCGTGGGAGGTGGGCGGATTAGAAAGGGTAGTGAGTGGTGGAATGAAGAGGTAAGATTGTAAGTGAAAGAGAAGAGAGAGGCATTTGGACGATTTTTGCAGGGAAATAATGCAAATGACTGGGATATGTATAAAAGAAAGAGGCAGGAGGTCAAGAGAAAGTGCAAGAGGTGAAAAAGAGGGCAAATGGGAGCTGTGGTTTCATTGCATTATTACGTGACAAGTAGAGATTGAGTGTGAACGAATGTGGCCTTTGTTGTCTTTTACTAGCGCTACCTCGCACACATGAGGGGGTAGGGGGTTGTTATTTCATGTCTGGCGAGGTGGCAATGGGAATGAATAAAGGCAGACAGTATGAATTATGCACATGTGAATATAAGGATATGTCTGTGTGTGTATATATATGTATACGTTGAGATGTATAGGTATGTATATTTGTGGGTGTGGACGTGTATGTATATACATGTGTATGTGGGTGGGTTGGGCCATTCTTTCGTCCGTTTCCTTGCGCTACCTCGCTAATGCGGGAGACAGCAACAAAGCAATATATATATATATATATATATATATATATATATATATATATATATATATATATATATATATATATATATATATATATATATGTATATATATATACCACTATTTTTTATTTTGCTTTGTCGCTGTCTCCCGCGTTAGCGAGGTAGCGCAAGGAAACAGACGAAAGAATTGCCCAACCCACCCACATACACATGTATATCCATACATACACGTCCACACACGCAAATATACATACCTATACATCTCAACGTATACATATATATACACGCACAGACATATACATATATACACATGTACATGATTCATACTGTCTGCCTCTAGTCATTCCTATCGCCACCTCGCCACATATGAAATAACAGCCCCCTCCCACCTCATGTGTGCAAGGTAGCGCTAGGAAAAGACAACGAAGGCCCCATTATATATATATATATATATATATATATATATATATATATATATATATATATATATATATATATATATATATATTTTTTTTTTTTTTTTTTTCATACTATTCGCTATTTCCCGCGATAGCGAGGTAGCGTTAAGAACAGAGGACTGGGCCTTTGAGGGAATATCCTCACCTGGACCTCTTCTCTGTTCCTTCTTTTGGAAAATTAAAAAAAAAAAAAAAAAAAAACGAGAGGGGAGGATTTCCAGCCCCCCGCTCCCTTCCCTTTTAGTCGCCTTCTACGACACGCAGGGAATACGTGGGAAGTATTCTTTCTCCCCTATCCCCAGGGAATATATTAAGCATATATATATATATATATATATATATATATATATATATATATATATATATATATATATATATATATATATATATATATATATAACAAATATGAGCAAAGAAAGACTGACTAAGAGGATCTTAATATTAAAAGTAGATGAAACAAATGGGAATAGGGAGACCTAGAAGGAGATGAAAGGAATGACTGAAGGAGGCTTTGGGGTACTGGGGCCTAAACATTCAGGAAAATGAAGGGCATGCATAGGATAGAATGAACTGGATTCATGTGAAATATAGGATCAACAAGATGGTAATGGACTGATCCAGAGCATATGAAGCAATCTAAAAGACCTGGTTGTGGATGGTAAGTGCTGGTTTCAGTAAATCATACTTGACAGCTGGAGAGTGGAGATGTGTAAGTGAGGCCAGTATTATCACATTCCTGATGTTTCCTATACAAAGTTGGAAAATGCAATTACATATGAAAAAAAGAATCTAAAATGTTATTATCTACTAAAAAACTCTTTACATTTGTATGTTGTTATTAAGGTACTGAATGGTAGAAGAAGCTGAATCCCCACAACGACTTGCTTTCTGAGTACTGCCGTGGATCAACATCAATCTTTGTTAATATATATATATATATATATATATATATATATATATATATATATATATATATATATATATATATCCCTGGGGATAGGGTATGAAGAATACTTCCCACGTATTCCCTGCGTGTCGTCGAAGGCGACTAAAAGGGGAGGGAGCAGGAGGCTAGAAATCCTCCCCTCTCGTTTTTTTTTAATTTTCCAAAAGAAGGAACAGGGGGGGCAGGTGAGGATATTCCACAAAGGCCCAGTCCTCTGTTCTTAACGCTACCTCGCTAACGCGGGAAATGGCGAACAGTTTAAGAGAAAGAAAAAAGAAAGATATATATATATATATATATATATATATATATATATATATATATATATATATATATATATATATATATATATATATATATATATATATATATATATATATCTTTTCTTTCTTTCAAACTATTCGCCATTTCCCGCATTAGCGAGGTAGCGTTAAGAACAGAGGACTGGGCCTTTGAGGGAATACCCTCACCTGGCCCAATTCTCTGTTCCTTCTTTTAGAAAAAAAAAAAAAAAAAAATATATATATATATATATATATATATATCTTTCTTTTATATACATATATATATACATATATATATATATATATATATATATATATATATATATATATATATATATATATATATATATATATATATACATATATATATATATATATATATATATATATATATATATATATATATATATATATATATATATATATATATATATATATATATATATGTATATATATATATATATATATATATATATATATATATATATATATATATATATATATATATATATATATATATATATATATATATATGTATATATATATATATATATATATATATATATATATATATATATATATATATATATATATATATATATATATATATATATATATATATATATATATATATTGTTGAATGTGTTTGATGATAGAGTGGCAGATATAGGGTGTCTTGGTCGAGGTGGTGTGCAAAGTGAGAGGGTTAGGGAAAATGATTTGGTAAACAGAGAAGAGGTAGTGAAAGCTTTGCGGAAGATGAAAGCCGGCAAGGCAGCAGGTTTGGATGGTATTGCAGTGGAATTTATTAAAAAAGGGGGTGACTGTATTGTTGACTGGTTGGTAAGGTTATTTAATGTATGTATGACTCATGGTGAGGTGCCTGAGGATTGGCGGAATGCGTGCATAGTGCCATTGTACAAAGGCAAAGGGGATAAGAGTGAGTGCTCAAATTACAGAGGTATAAGTTTGTTGAGTATTCCTGGTAAATTATATGGGAGGGTATTGATTGAGAGGGTGAAGGCATGTACAGAGCATCAGATTGGGGAAGAGCAGTGTGGTTTCAGAAGTGGTAGAGGATGTGTGGATCAGGTGTTTGCTTTGAAGAATGTATGTGAGAAATACTTAGAAAAGCAAATGGATTTCTATGTAGCATTTATGGATCTGGAGAAGGCATATGATAGAGTTGATAGAGATGCTCTGTGGAAGGTATTAAGAATATATGGTGTGGGAGGAAAGTTGTTAGAAGCAGCGAAAAGTTTTTATCGAGGATGTAAGGCATGTGCACGTGTAGGAAGAGAGGAAAGTGATTGGTTCTCAGTGAATGTAGGTTTGCGGCAGGGGTGTGTGATGTCTCCATGGTTGTTTAATTTGTTTATGGATGGGGTTGTTAGGGAGGTAAATGCAAGAGTTTTGGAAAGAGGGGCAAGTATGAAGTCTGTTGGGGATGAGAGAGCTTGGGAAGTGAGTCAGTTGTTGTTCGCTGATGATACAGCGCTGGTGGCTGATTCATGTGAGAAACTGCAGAAGCTGGTGACTGTGTTTGGTAAAGTGTGTGGAAGAAGAAAGTTAAGAGTGAATGTGAATAAGAGCAAGGTTATTAGGTACAGTAGGGTTGAGGGTCAAGTCAATTGGGAGGTGAGTTTGAATGGAGAAAAACTGGAGGAAGTGAAGTGTTTTAGATATCTGGGAGTGGATCTGGCAGCGGATGGAACCATGGAAGCGGAAGTGGATCATAGGGTGGGGGAGGGGGCGAAAATTCTGGGGGCCTTGAAGAATGTGTGGAAGTCGAGAACATTATCTGGGAAAGCAAAAATGGGTATGTTTGAAGGAATAGTGGTTCCAACAATGTTGTATGGTTGCGAGGCGTGGGCTATGGATAGAGTTGTGCGCAGGAGGATGGATGTGCTGGAGATGGGATGTTTGGGGACAATGTGTGGTGTGAGGTGGTTTGATCGAGTAAGTAATGTAAGGGTAAGAGAGATGTGTGGAAATAAAAAGAGCGTGGTTGAGAGAGCAGAAGAGGGTGTTTTGAAGTGGTTTGGGCACATGGAGAGGATGAGTGAGGAAAGATTGACCAAGAGGATATATGTGTCGGAGGTGAAGGGAACGAGGAGAAGAGGGAGACCAAATTGGAGGTGGAAAGATGGAGTGAGGAAGATTTTGTGTGATCGGGGCCTGAACATGCAGGAGGGTGAAAGGAGGGCAAGGAATAGAGTGAATTGGAGCGATGTGGTATACCGGGGTTGACGTGCTGTCAGTGGATTGAATCAGGGCATGTGAAGCGTCTGGGGTAAACCATGGAAAGCTGTGTAGGTATGTATATTTGCGTGTGTGGACGTATGTATATACATGTGTATGGGGGGGGGTTGGGCCATTTCTTTCGTCTGTTTCCTTGCGCTACCTCGCAAACGCGGGAGACAGCGACAAAGTATAATGAATAAATAAATGAATATATATATATATATATATATATATATATATATATATATATATATATATATATATATATATATATATATATATATATATATATATATATATATACATTACGTGTTAATTGATAGGTGCGCGAAAGAGACTTTTGGATGTTAATGAGCTGAGAGGTGCAACTGGAGGGATGTCTGATCATTATCTTCTGGAGGCGAAGGTGAAGATTTGTAGAGGTTTTCAGAAAAGACGAGAGAATGTTGGGGTGAAGAGAGTGGTGGGAGTAAGTGAGCTTGGGAAGGAGATTTGTGTGAGAAAGTACCAAGAGAGACTGAGTACAGAATGGAAAAAGGTGAGAACAAGGGAAGTAAGGGGAGTGGGGGAGGAATGGCATGTATTTATGGAAGCAGTGATGGCTTGCGGAAAAGATACTTGTGGCATGAGAAGTGTGGGAGGTGGGCGGTTTAGAAAGGGTAGTGAGTAGCGAGATGAAGAAGTAAGATTATCAGTGAAAGAGAAGAGAGAGGTATTTGGACGATTTTTGCAGGGAAATAATGCAAATGAATGGGAGATGTATAAACGAAAGAGGCAGGAGGTCAAGAGAAAGGTGCAAGAGGAGAAAAAGAGGGCAAATGAGAGTTGGGGTGAGAGAGAATCATTAGATTTTAGGGAGAAGAAAAAGATGCTTTGGAAGGAGGTAAATAAAGTGCGTAAGACAAGGGAACAAATGGGCTAATGGGGGGAGGGGGTGATAACAAGTAGTGGTGATGTGAGAAGAAGATGGAGTCAGTATTTTGAAGGTTTGTTGATTGTGTTTGGTGATAGAGTGGCAGATATAGGGTGTTTTGGTTGAGGTGATGTGCAAAGTGAGAGGGTTAGGGAAAATGATTTGGTAAGCAGAGAAGAGGTAGTAAAAGCTTTGTGGAAGATGAAAGCCGGCAAGGCAGCGGGTTTGGATGGTACTGCAGTGGAATTTATTAAAAAAGGGGTGACTGTATTGGTGACTGGTTGGTAAGGTTATTTAATGTATGTATGACTCATGGTGAGATGCCTGAGGATTGGCGGAATGCGTGCATTGTGCCATTGTACAAAGGCAAAGGGGATAAGAGTGAGTGCTCAAATTATGGAGGTATAAGTTTGTTGAGTATTCCTGGTAAATTATATGGGAGGGTATTGATTAAGAGGGTGAAGGCATGTACAGAGCATCAGATTGGGGAAGAGCAGTGTGGTTTCAGAAGTGGTAGAGGATGTGTGGATCAGGTGTTTGCTTTGAAGAATGTATGTGAGAAATACTTAGAAAAGCAAATGGATTTGTATGTAGCATTTATGGATCTGGAGAAGGCATATGATAGAGTTGATAGAGATGCTCTGCAGAAGGTATCAAGAATATATGGTGTGAGAGGCAAGTTGGTAGAAGCAATGGAAAGTTTTTGTCGAGGACGTAAGGCATGTGTACGTGTAGGAAGAGAGGAAGGTGATTGGTTCTCAGTGAATGTCGGTTTGCTGCAGGGGTGCGTGATGTCTCCATGGTTGTTTAATTTGTTTATTGATGGGGTTGTTAGGGAGGTGAATGCAAGAGTTTTGGAAAGAGGGGTAAGTATGAAGTCTGTTGTGGATGAGAGAGCTTGGGAAGTGAGTCAGTTGTTGTTCGCTCATGATACAGCGCTGGTGGCTGATTCTTGTGAGAAACTGCAGAAGCTGGTGACTGAGTTTGGTAAAGTGTGTGAAAGAAGAAAGTTAAGAGTAAGTGTGAATAAGAGCAAGGTTATTAGGTACAGTAGGGTTGAGGGTCAAGTCAATTGGGAGGTAAGTTTGAATGGAGAAAAACTGGAGGAAGTAAAGTATTTTAGATATCTTGGAGTGGATCTGGCAGAGGATGGAACCATGGAAGCGGAAGTGAATCATAGGGTGGGGGAGGGGGCGAGAATCCTGGGAGCCTTAAAGAATGTGTGGAAGTCGAGAACATTATCTAGGAAAGCAAAAATGGGTATGTTTGAAGGAATAGTGGTTCCAACAATGTTGTATCGTTGCGAGGCGTGGGCTATGGATAGAGTTGTGCGCAGGAGGGTGGATGTGCTGGAAATGAGATGTTTGAGGACAATGTGTGGTGTGAGGTGGTTTGATCGAGTAAGTAATGTAAGGGTAAGAGAGATGTGTGGAAATAAAAAGAGCGTGGTTGAGAGAGCAGAAGAGGGTGTTTTGAAATGATTTGGGCACATGGAGAGAATGAGTGTGGAGAGATTGACCAAGAGGATATATGTCTCGGAGGTGGAGGGAACGAGGAGAAGTGGGAGACCAAATTGGAGGTGGAAAGATGGAGTGAAAAAGATTTTGAGTGATCGGGGCCTGAACATGCAGGAGGGTGAAAAGCGGGCAAGGAATAGAGTGAATTGGATCGATGTGGTATGCCGGGGCTGACGTGCTGTCAGTGGATTGAATCAGGGCATGTGAAGCGTCTGGGGTAAACCATGGAAAGTTGTGTGGGGCCTGGATGTGGAAAGGGAGCCGTGGTTTCGGTGCATTATTGCATGACAGCTAGAGACTGAGTGTGAACGAATGTGTCCTTTGTTGTCTTTTCCTAGCGCTACCTCGCACACATTAGGGGGGAGGGGGATTGTATTCCATGTGTGGCGAGGTGGGGATGGGAATAAATAAAGGCAGACAGTGTGAATTGTGTGCATGGGTATATATGTATGTGTCTGTGTGTGTATATATATGTGTACATTGAGATGTATAGGGATGTATATTTGCGTGTGTGGACGTGTATGTATATACATGTGTATGGGGGTGGGTTGGGCCATTTTTTTCGTCTGTTTCCTTGCGCTACCTCGCAAACGCGGGAGACAGCGACAAAGCAAAATATAAAATATATATATATATATATATATATATATATATATATATATATATATATATATATATATATATATATACACACGAGGCAGGGAGTAGTAGTTCTGACACGCATGAGTGGGAGGAATTATATCTTCCGCACCAGTTGCAATAGATAATTGAGTTCACTCAGTGAACCAGTTATCCGGGAAAGTGACCGCCATTTTTATTCCCATTTGACTCACTCTTGGCTAAACTTCCACCCCATTTGGCACTTTCGCAATGCGTCGTTTGTTCTTTTTTATAGGAATGGTTGAGGTGTTGGTCTATAGGGCAGGTGCGTCCTGTCGATGGCCTATGATGTGAAGGTAATAGCTACCTCAACAGTTCTCTCTCTCTCTCTCTCTCTCTCTCTCTCTCTCTCTCTCTCTCTCTCTCTCTCTCTCTCTCTCTCTCTCTCTCTCTCTCTCTCTCTCTCTCTCTCTCTCTCTCTCTCTCTCTCTCTCTCTCACTATATTTGCACTGTATATACATTATCCTTTTGCCATATCTCGCGTCGGCAAGATAGTTCCAAGAACAAGTGAAGAAAAAGGCCTCATTCGCTCACATCCATTGTCTAGCCGTCATGTACACTGCACCGAGCCAACAGCTCCCTATCCACAAAGTGGCCCCCACTGACCTTTCTGTGCTTTGCTCCAACCGCGTGATATGCCCTGGTTTTAGTCAATTTAGAGCGCGTAGCCCCACATTGCTCCAATTCGCTGTATCCCTTGCACGCCTCGAACTCTCCTGTATGTTTGAGTACTTCATCCTTGCACCTCCTCCTTGGTTTCCTCTCTCCCCTCTTCTTGTTCCCTCCACTTCTAACGTGTATGCCCTCATAGTCAACCTCTCCTCACTCATCCTTTCCATCTGTCCAAACCATGGCAGCACACCCTCTTCAGTTCTCTCATAAATACTTCTCCTACTACCACACCCTATCGCATTGCTTCTTTGTCGATCAACCCTCCTCATACCACATATCCTCAAGCATCTGGTTTCTGTCATGGCCATCCTCGTCTTTACATTTTTGTCTAAGCCCCGCTCCTTGCATCCATTCATTACCGTCGGGACTACTATACCATCAAACATACCTACCATCTGTCCTCACAGACAGAGACCTATGTTTCGACGTATCCCTCAATGCCTCTAGGGTCTTCGCCCCCTCACCTACCCTATGGCTCCCTACAACCACCATAGTTCCGCCCGCTGACGCATCCACTCCCAAATATGCCGGCAGCGGTGGGTATTAATCCATCAGTATGAAGAAAAACTGCTCAAAGTCGTTTCTATTTTCACGCCTTCTATGTTGCAGGACAAGACGCGGGCAAGTGAGGGATTCATTTACTGTTGGGTTTGGAGGATTTGACGATGACCAAGATTTTGTTTATCTTTATAATGACGCTAAACCTTCAGCGTGCGAATCTATGGCTTTATTGAGAAGGAAAGCTTTAGAAATGTGACGATATTGGGGCTTTTAGAAGCCTGAGACGCCCGGAAAATCGATGTAGGTTTCATCACTAGTGTTATTTTCGGTTGATTGCTTCCGAGGAAATAAATGAGGAAACTTGTCCAGGAATCGTTCAACGTGTTTTTTTGGCAAGAGACTCTTGGTATATATATATATATATATATATATATATATATATATATATATATATATATATATATAGTGCTGCGGATGTTTGCTTTCTCGCGCGAAGTTCTGTAGTCCTGATGACATCAGTCCATTTGGAGCTGTGTGTCCGCCTTTGCGATATGTTGTGAAGCTTCAGTTGAACCTGGACGTTGGTTCTTTCTTGCAGCTGAGCTGGGCGGGAAATGGCTACCTGTATGAGGATAGGTTTCACATGAGATCTGAAGAGGTGAATGTTTTATCATTTTGGTCTTTCTTTCAGCTGCATCCGTAAATCTCTAACACCCACCCCGGTCTTGCAAGGGCCGCCGCGGACTGAGTATGGCGGGTCATCTTGGGTTTAGCAGCGTAGTTTAGGGCGGAGCTCGGTGGCCTTGAGGGTGATAGTGATGTGTGATGGGGGAGAAGAGGTGGGCATGGGAGCTTAGGTGACCATAGGCTAGTTGCATCTCAGGTGTGCATTGGAATGGGAGATGCGGGATTTCTCGGGGATTCAAACACAGAAGATGCAGGATATTTCGGGGATTCGAACTCAGGAGATGCAGGATTTCTCAGGGTTCGAACGTAGGAGGTGCGGGATATCTCGGGTATTCGAACCTATCATCCATTTCAGGGAGCTTCCGCACGGAGACGTGTTCGATCGAGTACGAAATGAAAGGATAAGAGAGATGTGTGGTAATGGTAAGAGTGTGGTTGAGAGAGCAGAAGAGGGTGTTTTGAAATGGTTTGGTCACATGGAGAGAATGAGTAAGGGTAGATTGACAAAGAGGATATATGTGTCGGAGGTGGAGGGAACGAGGAGAAGTGGGAGACCAAATTGGAGGTGGAAGGGCGGAGTGAAAATGATTTTGAGCGATCGGGGCCTGAACATGCAGGAGATTGAAAGGCATGCAAGGAATAGAGTGAATTGGAACGATGTGGTATACCGGGATCGACGTGCTGTCAGTGGATTGAACCAGGGCATGTGAAGCGTCTGGGGTAAACCATGAAAAGTTCTGTGGGGCCTGGATGTGGAAAGGGAGCTGTGATTTCGGTGCATTATACACGACAGCTAGAGACTGAGTGTGAACGAATGGGGCCTTTGTTGTCTTTTCTTGGCGCTACCTTGCGCGCATGCGGAGGGAAGGGATTGTCATTTCATGTGTGGCGGGATGGCGACGGAAAAGAATAAAGGCAGCAAGTATGAATTATGTACATGTGTATATATGTATGTCTGTGTATGTATATATATATATATATATATATATATATATATATATATATATATATATATATATATATATATATATATATATATATATATATATATATGTATATATATATACATATATATATATATATATATATATATATATATATATAAATATATATATATATATATATATATATATATATATATATATATATATATATATATATTTATATATATATATATATATATATATATATATATATACGTTGAAATGTATAGGTATGTATATGTGCGTGTGTGGACTTGTCTGTACATGCATGTGTATGTGGGTGGGTTGGGCCATTCTTTCGTCTGTTTCCTTGTGTTACCTTGCTAACACGGGAGGCAGCGACAAAGTATAGTAAACAGATAAATGAAATGAGTGTTTGTATATATGTATATATATATATATATATATATATATATATATATATATATATATATATATATATATATATATATATATATATATATATATATATATATATATTTTTTTTTTTTTTTTTTTTTTTTTTATACTTTGTCGCTGTCTCCCGCGTTTGCGAGGTAGCGCAAGGAAACAGACGAAAGAAATGGCCCAACCCCCCCCCCATACACATGTACATACACACGTCCACACACGCAAATATACATACCTACACAGCTTTCCATGGTTTACCCCAGACGCTTCACATGCCTTGATTCAATCCACTGACAGCACGTCAACCCCTGTATACCACATGACTCCAATTCACTCTATTCCTTGCCCTCCTTTCACCCTCCTGCATGTTCAGGCCCCGATCACACAAAATCTTTTTCACTCCATCTTTCCACCTCCAATTTGGTCTCCCTCTTCTCCTCGTTCCCTCCACCTCCGACACATATATCCTCTTGGTCAATCTCTCCTCACTCATTCTCTCCATGTGCCCAAACCATTTCAAAACACCCTCTTCTGCTCTCTCAACCACGCTCTTTTTATTTCCACACATCTCTCTTACCCTTACGTTACTTACTCGATCAAACCACCTCACACCACACATTGTCCTCAAACATCTCATTTCCAGCACATCCATCCTCCTGCGCACATCTCTATCCATAGCCCACGCCTCGCAACCATACAACATTGTTGGAACCACTATTCCCTCAAACATACCCATTTTTGCTTTCCGAGATAATGTTCTCGACTTCCACACATTTTTCAAGGCTCCCAAAATTTTCGCCCCCTCCCCCACCCTATGATCCACTTCCGCTTCCATGGTTCCATCCGCTGACAGATCCACTCCCAGATATCTAAAACACTTCACTTCCTCCAGTTTTTCTCCATTCAAACTCACCTCCCAATTGACTTGACCCTCACCCCTACTGTACCTAATAACCTTGCTCTTATTCACATTTACTCTCAACTTTCTTCTTCCACACACTTTACCAAACTCAGTCACCAGCTTCTGCAGTTTCTCACATGAATCAGCCACCAGCGCTGTATCATCAGCGAACAACAACTGACTCACTTCCCAAGCTCTCTCATCCCCAACAGACTTCATACTTGCCCCTCTTTCCAGGACTCTTGCATTTACCTCCCTTACAACCCCATCCATAAACAAATTAAACAACCATGGAGACATCACACACCCCTGCCGCAAACCTACATTCACTGAGAACCAATCACTTTCCTCTCTTCCTACACGTACACATGCCTTACATCCTCGATAAAAACTTTTCACTGCTTCTAACAACTTGCCTCCCACACCATATATTCTTAATACCTTCCACAGAGCATCTCTATCAACTCTATCATATGCCTTCTCCAGATCCATAAATGCTACATACAAATCCATTTGCTTTTCTAAGTATTTCTCACATACATTCTTCAAAGCAAACACCTGATCCACACATCCTCTACCACTTCTGAAACCGCACTGCTCTTCCCCAATCTGATGCTCTGTACATGCCTTCACCCTCTCAATCAATACCCTCCCATATAATTTACCAGGAATACTCAACAAACTTATACCTCTGTAATTTGAGCACTCACTCTTATCCCCTTTGCCTTTGTACAATGGCACTATGCACGCATTCCGCCAATCCTCAGGCACCTCACCATGAGTCATACATACATTAAATAACCTTACCAACCAGTCAACAATACAGTCACCCCCTTTCTTAATAAATTCCACTGCAATACCATCCAAACCTGCTGCCTTGCCGGCTTTCATCTTCCGCAAAGCTTTTACTACCTCTTCTCTGTTTACCAAATCATTTTCCCTAACCCTCTCACTTTGCACACCACCTCGACCAAAACACCCTATATCTGCCACTCTGTCATCAGACACATTCAACAAACCTTCAAAATACTCATTCCATCTCCTTCTCACATCACCGCTACTTGTTATCACCTCCCCATTTACGCCCTTCACTGAAGTTCCCATTTGCTCCCTTGTCTTACGCACCCTATTTACCTCCTTCCAGAACATCTTTTTATTCTCCCTAAAATTTACTGATAGTCTCTCACCCCAACTCTCATTTGCCCTTTTTTTCACCTCTTGCACCTTTCTCTTGACCTCCTGTCTCTTTCTTTTATACTTCTCCCACTCAATTGCATTTTTTCCCTGCAAAAATCGTCCAAATGCCTCTCTCTTCTCTTTCACTAATACTCTTACTTCTTCATCCCACCACTCACTACCCTTTCTAAACAGCCCACCTCCCACTCTTCTCATGCCACAAGCATCTTTTGCGCAATCCATCACTGATTCCCTAAATACATCCCATTCCTCCCCCACTCCCCTTACTTCCATTGTTCTCACCTTTTTCCATTCTGTACACAGTCTCTCCTGGTACTTCCCCACACAGGTCTCCTTCCCAAGCTCACTTACTCTCACCACCTTCTTCACCCCAACATTCACTCCTCTTTTCTGAAAACCCATACTAATCTTCACCTTAGCCTCCACAAGATAATGATCAGACATCCCTCCAGTTGCACCTCTCAGCACATTAACATCCAAAAGTCTCTCTTTCGCACGCCTGTCAATTAACACGTAATCCAATAACGCTCTCTGGCCATCTCTCCTACTTACATAAGTATACTTATGTATATCTCGCTTTTTAAACCAGGTATTCCCAATCATCAGTCCTTTTTCAGCACATAAATCTACAAGCTCTTCACCATTTCCATTTACAACACTGAACACCCCATGCATACCAATTATTCCCTCAACTGCCACATTACTCACCTTTGCATTCAAATCACCCATCACTATAACCCGGTCTCGTGCATCAAAACCGCTAACACACTCATTTAGCTGCTCCCAAAACACTTGCCTCTCATGATCTTTCTTCTCATGCCCAGGTGCATATGCACCAATAATCACCCACCTCTCTCCATCAACTTTCAATTTTACCCATATTAATCGAGAATTTACTTTCTTACATTCTATCACATACTCCCACAACTCCTGTTTCAGGAGTATTGCTACTCCTTCCCTTGCTCTTGTCCTCTCACTAACCCCTGACTTCACTCCCCAGACATTTCCAAACCACTCTTCCCCTTTACCCTTGAGCTTCGTTTCACTCAGAGCCAAAACATCCAGGTTCCTTTCCTCAAACATACTACCTATCTCTCCTTTTTTCACATCTTGGTTACATCCACACACATTTAGGCACCCCACTCTGAGCCTTCGAGGAGGATGATCACTCCCCGCGTGACTCCTTCTTCTGTTTCCCATTTTAGAAAGTTAATACAAGGAGGGGAGGATTTCCGGCCCCCCGCTCCCGTCCCCTCTAGTCGCTTTCTACGACACGCGAGGAATACGTGGGAAGTATTCTTTCACCCCTATCCCCAGGGATAATATACATATATATATACATATACACACACACACACACACACACACACATACGCACATACACACACACACACACACATACATATATATACATATGAAAAATGTAAGAAACAATTTAGAAAACAAACTTTTAGCTTGAAATGAATGAAAAAAAATGAATGTCACATAATGGTTCAACCTCTGGCTATGGAAAAGGAAATGTACAATTTATTCACACAAACGTCAATAGCAGTTCTCATCAATTTCCACTGTGTCAATAAGCTTCAATGTCTAAGCTACATTTTTTCTCCAACTTCACTATTTTCTTGTCAAAAACACCATGCATGAAAACTATCACTCCATTAACACAACTATAAACATTTACTTCCCCTTTAAAAGTTCTGGGGAAGTCTGTCTCGATACACTGCGGCGAGGCGACGCGACGCTGACACAATCACTGTCACAAAATCACTTCTGCCTCCTCAAGTCAATCTCTCAGCCACAGTGCAGGCCTTCATCGTCGAAATCGGTCTTCTGGAGGTTACCGTTGTCGATGGGTGTGACCATGTCCTTGCTGGAGTTGCAGCCCAGTAGTTGAGGATGGGCTGGAGTTGTAGATCCAGCTGGCGTCACCGGACAATATCTTGCTGGTTGCTTTCCTCGGTGGAGGTCTTGGTCTTAACGAGGTGATGATAGAGGTCCAGTGGAAGTGTTGGTCAGCGATGGGCAATTTCCCTCCGCCGGCCGGGTGGGTAGGCGTCCTCGGGAGCTTGGCCAGCCATCATCAGTCCACCAGTGGCGAGACTCTGTGTTGGGTGCGGGCCGACTCTGCTTCGCCTTGTTCACTAGACTTCGACGGTTAGATGGTTGATAATTTGGGCTTCGGGCTTGTCAACCGCCAAGGCTCACTGATTATATATATATATATATATATATATATATATATATATATATATATATATATATATATATATATATATATATATATATATATATTATTCTATTTATTTATTATACTTTGTCGCTGTCTCCCGCGTTTGCGAGGTAGCGCAAGGAAACAGACGAAAGAAATGGCCCAACCCCCCCCCCCCCATACACATATATATACATACGTCCACACACGCAAATATACATACCTACACAGCTTTCCATGGTTTACCCCAGACGCTTCACATGCCTTGATTCAATCCACTGACAGCACGTCAACCCCGGTATACCACATCGCTCCAATTCACTCTATTCCTTGCCCTCCTTTCACCCTCCTGCATGTTCAGGCCCCGATCACACAAAATCTTTTTCACTCCATCTTTCCACCTCCAATTTGGTCTCCCACTTCTCCTCGTTCCCTCCACCTCCGACACATATATCCTCTTGGTCAATCTTTCCTCACTCATTCTCTCCATGTGCCCAAACCACTTCAAAACACCCTCTTCTGCTCTCTCAACCACGCTCTTTTTATTTCCACACATCTCTCTTACCCTTACGTTACTCACTCGATCAAACCACCTCACACCACACATTGTCCTCAAACATCTCATTTCAAGCACATCCATCCTCCTGCGCACAACTCTATCCATAGCCCACGCCTCGCAACCATACATCATTGTTGGAACCACTATTCCTTCAAACATACCCATTTTTGCTTTCCGAGATAATGTTCTCGACTTCCACACATTCTTCAAGGCCCCAAGAATTTTCGCCCCCTCCCCCACCCTATGATCCACTTCCGCTTCCATGGTTCCATCCGCTGCCAGATCCATTCCCAGATATCTAAAACACTTCACTTCCTCCAGTTTTTCTCCATTCAAACTCACCTCCCAATTGACTTGACCCTCAACCCTACTGTACCTAATAACCTTGCTCTTATTCACATTTACTCTTAACTTTCTTCTTCCACACACTTTACCAAACTCAGTCACCAGCTTCTGCAGTTTCTCACATGAATCAGCCACCAGCGCTGTATAATCAGCGAACAACAACTGACTCACTTCCCAAGCTCTCTCATCCCCAACAGACTTCATACTTGCCCCTCTTTCCAAAACTCTTGCATTTACCTCCCTATCAACCCCATCCATAAACAAATCAAACAACCATGGAGACATCACACACCCCTGCCGCAAACCTACATTCACTGAGAACCAATCACTTTCCTCTCTTCCTTCACTTACACATGCCTTACATCCTCGATAAAAACTTTTCACTGCTTCTAACAACTTTCCTCCCACACCATATATTCTTAATACCTTCCACAGAGCATCTCTATCAACTCTATCATATGCCTTCTCCAGATCCATAAATGCTACATACAAATCCATTTGCTTTTCTAAGTATTTCTCACATACATTCTTCAAAGCAAACACCTGATCCACACATCCTCTACCACTTCTGAAACCACACTGCTCTTCCCCGATCTGGTGCTCTGTACATGCCTTCACCCTCTCAATCAATACCCTCCCATATAATTTCCCAGGAATACTCAACAAACTTATACCTCTGTAATTTGAGCACTCACTCTTATCCCCTTTGCCTTTGTACAATGGCACTATGCACGCATTTCGCCAATCCTCAGGCACCTCACCATGAGTCATACATACATTAAATAACCTTACCAACCAGTCCACAATACAGTCACCCCCTTTTTTAATAAATTCCACTGCAATACCATCCAAGCCTGCTGCCTTGCCGGCTTTCATCTTCCGCAAAGCTTTCACTACCTCTTCTCTGTTTACCAAATCATTTTCCCTAACCCTCTCACTTTGCACACCACCTCGACCAAAACACCCTATATCTGCCACTCTATCATCAAACACATTCAACAAACCTTCAAAATACTCACTCCATCTCCTTCTTACATCACCACTACTTGTTATCACCTCCCCATTTGCGCCCTTCACTGTATATATATATATATATATATATATATATATATATATATATATATATATATATATATATATATATATATATATATACAAAGGCAAAGGGGATAAGAGTGAGTGCTCAAATTACAGAGGTATAAGTTCGTTGAGTATTCCTGGTAAATTATATAGGAGGGTATTGATTGAGAGGGTGAAGGCATGTACAGAGCATCAGATTGGGGAAGAGCAGTGTGGTTTCAGAAGTGGTAGAGGATGTGTGGATCATATGTTTGCTTTGAAGAATGTATGTGAGAAATACTTAGAAAAGCAAATGGATTTGTATGTAGCATTTATGGATCTGGAGAAGGCGTATGATAGAGTTGATAGAGATGCTCTGTGGAAGGTATTAAGAATATATGGTGTGGGAGGCAAGTTGTTAGAAGCAGTGAAAAGTTTTTATCGAGGATGTAAGGCATGTGTACGTGTAAGAAGGGAGGAAAGTGATTGGTTCTCAGTGAATGTAGGTTTGCTGCAGGGGTGTGTGATGTCTCCATGGTTGTTTAATTTGTTTATGGATGGGGTTGTTAGGGAGGTGAATGCAAGAGTTTTGGAAAGAGGGGCAAGTATGAAGTCTGTTGGGGATGAGAGAGCTTGGGAAGTGAGTCAGTTGTTGTTCGCTGATGTTACAGCGCTGGTGGCTGATTCATGTGAGAAACTGCAGAAGCTGGTGACTGAGTTTGGTAAAGTGTGTGAGAGAAGAAAGTTAAGAGTAAATGTGAATAAGAGCAAGGTTATTAGGTACAGTAGGGTTGAGGGTCAAGTCAATTGGGAGGTAAGTTTGAATGGAGAAAAACTGGAGGAAGTAAAGTGTTTAGATATCTGGGAGTGGATCTGGCAGCGGATGGAACCATGGAAGCGGAAGTGGATCATAGGGTGGGGGAGGAGGCGAAAATCCTGGGAGCCTTGAAGAATGTGTGGAAGTCGAGAACATTCTCTCGGAAAGCAAAAATGGGTATGTTTGAAGGAATAGTGGTTCCAACAATGTTGTATGGTTGCGAGGCGTGGGCTATGGATAGAGTTGTGCGCAGGAGGATGGATGTGCTGGAAATGAGATGTTTGAGGACAATGTGTGGTGTGAGGTGGTTTGATCGAGTAAGTAACGTAAGGGTAAGAGAGATGTGTGGAAATAAAAAGAGCGTGGTTGAGAGAGCAGAAGAGGGTGTTTTGAAATGGTTTGGGCACATGGAGAGAATGAGTGAGGAAAGATTGACCAAGAGGATATATGTGTCGGAGGTGGAGGGAACGAGGAGAAGTGGGAGACCAAATTGGAGGTGGAAAGATGGAGTGAAAAAGATTTTGTGTAATCGGGGCCTGAACATGCAGGAGGGTGAAAGGAGGGCAAGGAATAGAGTGAATTGGATCGATGTGGTATACCGGGGTTGACGTGCTGTCAGTGGATTGAATCAGGGCATGTGAAGCGTCTGGGGTCAACCATGGAAAGCTGTGTAGGTATGTATATTTGCGTGTGTGGACGTATGTATATACATGTGTATGGGTGTGGGTTGGGCCATTTCTTTCGTCTGTTTCCTTGCGCTACCTCGCAAACGCGGAAGACAGCGACAAAGCAAAAAAAAAAAAAAAGAAAAAAAGAAAATAAATATATATATATATATATATATATATATATATATATATATATATATATATATATATATATATATATATATATATATATATATATGTATATATATATATATATATATATATATATATATATATATATATATATATATATATATATATATATATATATATATATATATAATATATATATATATATATATATATATATATATATATATATATATATATATATATATGTATACATGTATATATATATATGTATATATATATGTATACATGTAGCGAGAGAGAGAGAGAGAGAGAGAGAGAGAGAGAGA
>NC_092290.1:14066771-14086771 GCF_036320965.1 Panulirus ornatus | reverse complement strand
CTCAGAATTATTTCTGGTGTTTTGTAGTCGATGCTCCGAGCCGGTTTAATTTTTCAGTTGTTGTTAATCATTGTTGACTACACAAGAGACTATCACAGAGAACTGCAAGATCCTCTTCTCCATTTGCTTTACTAGTCAGCGGATTTCCATCGACTCTTGCTTCATCTGGGACTGATTTCAACCATATGCCAAGTTTTCTGTAGTTGTTCCGTGCGTGTTTCTTATTGTTCCTGGAGTATGAGAGAGAGAGAGAGAGAGAGAGAGAGAGAGAGAGAGAGAGAGAGAGAGAGAGAGAGAGAGAGAGAGAGAGAGAGAGAGAGAGAGAGAGAGAGAGAGAGAGAGAGAGAGAGAGAGAGAGAGAGAGAGAGAGAGAGAGAGAACACAATGGCTCAGTTTTCATCAAGGAGACCAGTTTATCCTCGTCATCTCTTAATTGTGAACGTGTTCAGCATCGCAGGGGTCTGGCTAAAATGCCCTTTTTCATATGCTTCTTCCCCACTTCCTTGATTACCTCTTCCATTTTCTGTTTCTCATATCATTTCTGTCCCCAACTCTCTCTCCCTCTCTCCCTCCCAACTCTCTCTCTCTCTCTCTCTCTCTCTCTCTCTCTCTCTCTCTCTCTCTCTCTCTCTCTCTCTCTCTCTCTCTCTCTCCCGACCTCTCGTCCCCTCGGAGCACCTCTCCTATATTCCATCATAACGTTTCCTTCCGGCCTAAAAGATGTTAGCTTTTTGGACTTATCGCTCTTGTGCCATTACTTCTCTAGTCAACCCTGAGGTCATTCTCACACACAGTCAGTGTGTAGCGATAGATGGACTGGGAAGTGTTGTAGCCAATGGCTTTTAAAGATTGCCTTCTAAGTGAGTGTGTGTGTGTGTGTGTGTGTGTGTGTGTGTGTAAGTGTGTGTGTTACGAGGACGTTTGCACTTGTGTTGCACCGTCTCTTACCAGCTGCGGTCGGGTGTGGGCCGATTGCCATTACCCAAAATTCGAACCCATGCGAAACCGACCCTGGGCGAACCCATGTTGACAGACGATCAGTAACACTAACCACTACACCACGTGTGTGTGTGTGTGTGTGTGTGTGTGGGTGTGTGTGTGTGTGTGTGTGTGTGTGTGTGTGTGTGTGTGTGTGATTGGACATCCTCCACAGTAGTGTCTTCCTGGTAGTGTTGTCCAGGTAACTCAATATATCGTCTGCATGAGAACTGGCATTTGTAAGCTTTGATTAATTCCCCCGTGATATTAAGCCTCATCTCTGATCATACCTGGTAATCTCACCGAAGGATTTCGGATCCTGTGTAAGCATAAGGGATTCAATTAATGTAGTGATTTCATCAACAACACACGTATGGCAAGTGAGGAATCTAGCATCGAAGCGTTGCACAAAAGCAGTGTTAAAAGGAGTTCGAAGCTATATTTTGGCAGCTTCGAAAATATATTCTTGAGGCTTTAGTACTAGGTAATGTTTTGATGTGATTTTCACTACAACGAGAGAGAAAAAAAAAAAAACGAGAAATTCTACTGTCTTGATATTTACGTATTTTTTTTTTGTATCTTGATTTCCGTCAATAACTAATGATTTGAGGCGTTGTATAATGCCAACGTCTTGAAATATAACCCGGGATCAGAAATGCGCTTTTTGCTGCTCGCATTCACCATAAATTTGGCCATGCTCTTAACGTGGCCAGATATTGACCGGCCCCGTGATGTATGTGGGGGTCGAGAGGCCTCGCAGGAGACAAGTGGGTATGGGGGAGGGATGGAGGGAGTTGGTGGTGAGGTGTCATAAGGACGTTAGCATTGCAGGACCTTCGTCGTGTTCCCAGAATGTTGCCTGTGTTTTGGATGCTCCATTACATACTGTAAATCCGAGAGATGATCGTACTGAATTGGAATCTCTGTTACATAGCGTGGCTCCGAGAGACGATTACTGAACTGAGGAGGGGGAGGGTGTAGTGAACCTCCTGACAGTCGAGTGTGTGTGTGTGTGTGCGTGCGTGTGTGTATGGCCATAATCTGCAGATATGGCAGACGGGGAGAAAATTAAAGCAATATCTCCACAAGGGTTTCTTGGCGAAGGAGTTTGTGAACTGGAAACCCACCCTCCCTTTTTTTTTCCTTTTTCCCATTTTGGCATCCGCCGGCTGGCTTGAGTAACTGACTTGGGGATATTGGTCTTCAAGATGTGTCAAGAAAGTCTCGAGTTCCGTTCCTGATGTAATTTGGAGTCGTTGGGCTTCGCTTTCTCTCCCACTGGACCCGGGGGCATTTGGGTCGTAGAGAGGAGGACATTAGGTAAGGCGGCGGATGGAGAGGCGTCTGTATACTGTAGGTAGGGCGGAGAGGCGTCTGTATACTGTAGGTAGGGTAGAGAGGCGTCTGTATACTGCAGGTAGGGTAGAGAGGCGTCTGTACACTGTATGTAGGGTGGAGAGGCGTCTGTATACTAAAGTAGGGTAGAGAGGCGTCTGTGCACTGTAGGTAGGGTGGAGAGGCGTCTGTATATTGTAGGTGGGGCGGAGAGGCGTCTGTATACTGTAGGTAGGGCGGAGAGGCGTCTGTATACTGTAGATAGGGCGGAGAGGCGTCTGTATACTAAAGTAGGGTAGAGAGGCGTCTGTGCACTGTAGGTAGGGTGGAGAGGCGTCTGTATACTGTAGGTAGGGCGGAGAGGCGTCTGTATACTAAAGTAGAGTAGAGAGGCGTCTGTGCACTGTAGGTAGGGTGGAGAGGCGTCTGTATACTGTAGGTAGGGCGGAGAGGCGTTTGCATACTGTAGGTAGGGTGAAGAGGCGTCTGTATACTGAAGGTAGGGCGGAAAGGAGTCTATACTGTAGGTAGGGCAGAGAGGCGTCTGCATGCTGTTGGTAGGGCGGAGAGGAGTCTTATACTGTAGGTAGGGTAGAAAAGAGTCTGTATACTGTAGGTAGGGCGGAGGATGAAGAGGTGTCTGGATACCGTAGGTATGGAAAAGGATAGAGAAGCGTCTGTATAACGTAGGTAGGTACTATGGCGGAGAGGCGTCTGCGTACTTAAAGTTGGATGGAGTGGCGTCTGCATACTTTAGGTATGGTGAGGAGGCAGACGTCTATGTACCTTAAGTAGGGCTGAGGGTCGTCTGTATACTTTAGGTAGGGCTGAGGGGCGTCTGTATACTATAATTAGAGCGGAGAGGCGTCTGTATACCTTAGGTGGAATGGAGAGGCGTCTGTATACTCTAGGTAGAGCGGAGAGGCGTCTATGTACCTTAGATGGCATGGAGAGGTGTCTGTATATCATAGGTAAAGCGGAGAGGCGTCTATATATATTACGTACCAGCCCAGATGTGTGTAGCTGTCACTGAGAGAGAGACAATAATGACTTCTCTAAAATGCCATTAACCACTCGCGTATCACTTGAGAGCAATGAAGGCAGCTGATTGACAATTAGACAGAGCAATGCATAATATGATCCTCTCCTCATAAAGTATTCATACACACTACCTCTGTTCCGCTCAGTGTTTTATCCCCAGGTTGTCATATGAGGTAAGGCTCATTGTTTATGAAAACCAAGCCAGATATGAACCCTTTAGAAAAAATATAGGAAGGGTAATTTGTGTCCGACGAGGCGAAACGTGGCCACATCAGATGCACAATAGAGGTGTGGGAAACTTGTGGAGTGTGGACGCCTCTGGAAACCGTCAAGAATATGTCAGAATTGATAATTCTGCAACGATCAAAAATTGATGAATATGACAATTGAAAATTGTCATACAGTGAGATGTATTCTACGTTATATTAGTGAGGAAATCAAAATTATATTACCAGCTGTATTCAGTGTCGTGTTCATGTAATCAACAGTCTTACCAGCTGTAGTCAGCCTTGTTTTCTAGCTGTAGTCAGTCTTGTGTTCTAGCTGTAGTCAGTCTTGTTTTCTAGCTGTAGTCAGTCTTATGTTCTAGCTGTAGTCAGTCTTGTGTTATAGTTGTAGTCAGTGTTATGTTCTAGCTATAGTCAGTCTTCTTTTCCAGCTGTAATCAGTCTTGTGTTCTAGCTGTAGTCAGTCTTGTGTTCTAGCTGTAGTCAGTTTTATGTTCTAGCTGTAGTCAGTCTTGTGTTACAGCTGTAGTCAGTGTTGTATTCTAGCTGTAGTCAGTCTTGTGTTCTAGATGTAGTCAGTCTTATGTTCTAGCTGTAGTCAGTCTTGTGTTATAGCTGTAGTCAGTCTTGTGTTATAGCTGTAGTCAGTCTTGTGTTATAGATTTCTATTCTATTTCATATGTCTCTCGATGTTAGGCTCTGAGCGGGATGATCCGGGTGGAGCCGAGGCCCCTTCTAATCCTCCACAGCGATCTGGAACAATTAATCAAACACCCTGTCCTTCGTTCCTGACCGTCACCACCATCCTTCTAACACACTCGATCTCTTTTCTTAAAGCCTCTAAACATTCCCATGACACATAAGCCATTTCTGCCCGCTTATGGTCCTCTACACACAAGCTTATTTCCATTGATTCTAATCGGGCGCACATACGGACGGATGTGGTGGATACTCTAGTGATGATGGGGAAAATATTTTCTTGATAGAGTTGAACCAGAATCGAGTTCCATGGCAAAAGTTATTTGCAGGACACACACACACACACACACACACACACACACACACACACACACATGGACAGACGTCTTCGAGATGAAGTGGTTAACGTGGCTGACCATGAGACACCACCAAAGACCAGCCTGGAATCAGACCCACATGGATTCGAATCTGGGCGCTAGCAGACGTTCTACACCCAACCCAGGTGTTCATTCCTCCCGTTTTGGGTCGTTGATAGAATGGGTTAAGTTAGGTTAGGTTAGGTTAGGCTATAGTGTGTATATGTTTGCATACATACGTACATAAAAGTAAAGATACGAGACCAAATTGGAGGTGGAAAGATAGAGTGAAAAAGATTTTGAGTGATCGGAGCCTGAACATGCAGGAGGGTAAAAGGCGTACAAGGAATAGAGTGAATTGGAACGATGTGGTATACCGGGGTCGACGTGCTGTCAATGGATTGAACCAGGGCATGTGAAGCGTCTGGGGTAAACCATGAAAACTTCTGTGGGGCCTGGATGTGGAAAGGGAGCTGTGGTTTCGGTGCATTATTTCATGACAGCTAGAGACTGAGTGTGAACGAATGGGGCATTTGTTGTCTTTTCCTAGCGCTACCTCGCACACATGAGGGGGGAGGGGGCTGTTATTCCATGTGTGGCGAGGTGGCGATGGGAATAGATACAGGGAGACAGTATGAATTATGTACATGTGTATATATGTATATGTCTGTTGTGTATATATATATATATATATATATATATATATATATATATATATATATATATATATATATATATATATATATATATATATATATATATATATATATATATATATATATATATATGTATATATAAAGTTTTTATCGAGGATGTAAGGCATGTGTACGTGTAGGAAGAGAGGAAAGTGATTGGTTCTCAGTGAATGTAGGTTTGCGGCAGGGGTGTGTGATGTCTCCATGGTTGTTTAATTTGTTTATGGATGGGGTTGTTAGGGAGGTGAATGCAAGAGTTTTGGAAAGAGGGGCAAGTATGAAGTCTGTTGGGGATGAGAGAGCTTGGGAAGTGAGTCAGTTGTTGTTCGCTGATGATACAGCGCTGGTGGCTGATTCATGTGAAAAACTGCAGAGCTGGTGACTGAGTTTGGTAAAGTGTGTGAAAGAAGAAAGAGTAAATGTGAATAAGAGCAAGGTTATTAGGTACAGTAGGGTTGAGGGTCAATTCAATTGGGAGGTGAGTTTGAATGGAGAAAAACTGGAGGAAGTGAAGTGTTTTAGATATCTGGGAGTGGATCTGGCAGCGGATGGAACCATGGAAGCGGAAGTGGATCATAGGGTGGGGGAGGGGGCGAAAATTCTGGGAGCCTTGAAGAATGTGTGGAAGTTGAGAACATTATCTCGGAAAGCAAAAATGGGTATGTTTGAAGGAATAGTGGTTCCAACAATGTTGTATGGTTGCGAGGCGTGGACTATGGATAGAGTTGTGCGCAGGAGGATGGATGTGCTGGAAATGAGATGTTTGAGGACAATGTGTGGTGTGAGGTGGTTTGATCGAGTAAGTAACGTAAGGGTAAGAGAGATGTGTGGAAATAAAAAGAGCGTGGTTGAGAGAGCAGAAGAGGGTGTTTTGAAATGGTTTGGTCACATGGAGAGAATGAGTGAGGAAAGATTGACCAAGAGGATATATGTGTCGGAGGTGGAGGGAACGAGGAGAAGAGGGAGACCAAATTGGAGGTGGAAAGATGGAGTGAAAAAGATTTTGTGTGATCGGGGCCTGAACATGCAGGAGGGTGAAAGGAGGGCAAAGAATAGAGTGAATTGGAGCGATGTGGTATACCGGGGTTGACGTGCTGTCAGTGGATTGAATCAAGGCATGTGTATGGGGGTGGGTTGTGCCATTTCTTTCGTATGTTTCCTTGCGCTACCTCGCAAACGCGGGAGACAGCGACAAAGCAAAAAAAAAAAAAAAAAAAAAAATATATATATATATATATATATATATATATATATATATATATATATATATATATATATATATATATATATATATATATATATGGGGATAGGGGAGAAAGAATACTTCCCACGTATTCCCTGCGTGTCGTAGAAGGCGACTAAAAGGGGAGGGAGCGGGGGGGCTGGAAATCCTCCCCTCTCACTTTTTTTTTTTAATTTTCCAAAAGAGGGAACAGAGAAGGGGCCCAGGTGAGGATATTCCCTCAAGGGCCTAGTCCTCTGTTCTCAACGCTACCTCGCTAATGCGGGAAATGGCGAATAGTATGAAAGAAAGAAAGAATATATATATATATATATATATATATATATATATATATATATATATATATATATATATATATATATATATTGAGATGTATAGGTATGTATATTTGCGTGTGTGGACGTGTATGTATATACATGCGTATGTGGGTGTGTTGGGCCATTCTTTCGTCTGTTTCCTTGCGCTACCTCGCTAACGCGGGAGACAGCGACAAAGCAAAATAAATGATAAATAAATAAATGAAATATATATATATATATATATATATATATATATATATATATATATATATATATATATATATATATATATATATATGTACTTTCTAAAAAGGGAAACAGAAGAAGGAGTCACGCGGGGAGTGCTCATCCTCCTCGAAGGCTCTGATTGGAGTGTCTAAATGTGTGTGGATGTAACCAAGATGAGAAAAAATGAGAGATAGATGGTATGTTTGAGGAAAGGAACCTGGATGTTTTGGCTCTGAGTGAAACGAAGCTCAAGGGTTGGTGAGAGGACAAGAGCAAAGAAAGGAGTAGCACTACTCCTGAAACAGAAGTGGTGGGAATATATGATAGAGTGTAAGAAAGTAAAACTGAATATGGATGGAAAGAGATGGGTGATTATTGGTGCCTATGCACCCAGGCATGAGAAGAAAGATCATGAGAGGCAAGTGTTTTGGGAAAAAGC
Source organism: Panulirus ornatus (assembly GCF_036320965.1). NCBI lineage: Eukaryota > Metazoa > Arthropoda > Malacostraca > Decapoda > Palinuridae > Panulirus > Panulirus ornatus. The sequence goes on along the minus strand of NC_092290.1, from coordinate 14,079,231 downwards.
TGAGAGAATGTTAGTAGTTTTCATGCACGAGACCGAGTTATAGTGATGGGTGATTTGAATGCAAAGGTTAGTAATGTAGCAGTTGAGGGAATAATTGGTGTACATTGGTTGGTCAGCGTTGTAAATGGAAATGGTGAAAAGCTTGTAAATTTGCGTGCTGGAAAGTACTGGTGATTGGGAATACCTGGTTTAAAAAGAGATATATACATAAGTATGTGTATAAGTATACGTAGGAGAGATGGCCAGAGAGCATTATTGGATTACGTGTTAATTGATAGGCACGTGAAAGAGAGACTTTTTGATGTTAATGTGCTGAGAGGTGCAACAGAGAGATGTCTGATAATTATGTTGTGAGACGAAGGTGAAGACTCGTAGAGGTTTTCAGAAAAGAAGAAAATGTTGGGAAGAAAAGTGGTGGGAGTAAGTGAACTTGGGAAGGAGACTTGTGTGAGGAAGTATCAGAAGAGACTGAGTGCAGAATGGAAAAAGGTGAGAACAAAGGACGTAAGGGGAGTGGGAGAGGAATGGGATGTATTTAGGGAAGCAATGATGGCTTGCGCAAAATATGCTTGTGGCATGAGAAGCGTGGGAGATGGGTAGATTAGAGAGGGTAGTGAGTGGTGGGATGAAGAAGTAAGATTATTAGTGAAAGAGAAGAGAGAGGCATTTGGACGATTTTTGCAGGGAAATTGCAAATGACTGGGCGATGTATAAAAGAAAGAGGCAGGAGGTCAAGAGAAAGGTGCAAGAGGCGAAAAAGAGGGCAAATGTGACTTGGGGTGAGATAGTATCATCAAATTATAGGGAGAATAAAAGGATGTTTTGGAAGGAGGTAAATAAAGTGTGTAAGACAAGGGAACAGATGGGTACATTGGTGAAGGGGGGTAATGGGGAGGTAATAACAAGTAGTAGTGATGAGAGGAGATGGAGTGAGTCTTTTGTAGGTTTGTTGAATGTGTTAGATGATAGAGTGGCAGACATAGGGTGTTTTAGTGGAGGTGGTCTGCAAAGTGAGAGGGTCAGGGAGAATGATTTGGTAAACAGAGAAGAGGTAATGAAAGCTTTGCGGAAGATGAAAGCTGGCAAGGTGGCGGGGGGGATGGTATTGCAGTAGAATCAATCAAAAAGGGGGTGACTGTGTTGTTGATTGGTTGGTGAGGATATTCAATGTATGTATGGCTCATGGTAAGGTGCCTGAGGATTGGCGGAATGCTTGAATAGTGCCACTGTACAAAGACAAAGGGGATAAAAGTGAGTGCTCAAATTACAGAGGTATAAGTTTGTTGAGTATACCTGGGAAATTATATGGGAGGGTATTGATTGAGAGGGTCAAGGCATATACAGAGCATCGGAATGGGGAAGAGCAGTGTGGTTTCAGAAGTGGTAGAGGATGTGTGGATCAGGTGTTTGCTTTGAAGAATATATGTGAGAAATACTTAGAAAAGCAAATGGTTTTGTATGTAGCATTTATGGATGTGGAGAAGGCATATGATAAAGTTGATAGAGATGCTTTGTGGAAGGTATCAAAATTATATAGTGTGGGAGGCAAGTTGTTAGAAGCAGTGAAAAGTTTTTATCGAGGATGTAAGGCTTGTGTACGAATAGGAAGAGAGGAAAGTGATTGATTGTCAGTGAATGTCGGTTTGCTGCAGGGGTGCATGATGTCTCCATGGTTGTTTAATTTGTTTATGGATGGAGTTGTTAGGGAGGTGAATGCAAGAGTTTTGGAGGGAGGGGCAAGTATGCAGTCTGTTGTGGATGAGAGAGCTTGGGAAGTGAGTCAGTTGTTGTTCGCTGATGATACGGCACTGTTGGCTGATTCGGGTGAGAAACTGCAGAAGCTGGTGACTGAGTTTGGGAAATTGTGTGAAAGAAGGAACCTGAAAGTAAATGTGAATAAGAGCAAGGTTATTAGGTACAGTAGGTTGAGTGACAAGTCAATTGGGAGGTAAGTTTGAATAGAGGAAAAACGGGAGGAAGTGAAGTGTTTTGGATATCTGGGAGTGGATTTGGCGGAGGATGGAACCATGGAAGCAGAAATGAGTCACAGGGTGAGGGAGGACGCGAAAGTTCTGGGAGCGTTGAAAAATGTGTGGAAGGCGAGAACATTATCTCGGAAAGCTAATTTGGGTATGCCTGAAATATAGTGGTTCCAACAATATTATATGGTTGCGAGGAGTGGGCTATAGATAGCGTTGTGCGGAGGAGGGTGGATGTGCTGGAGATGAGATGTTTGAGGATAATATGTGGTGTGAGGTGGTTTGATCGAGTAAGTAATGAAAGGGTAAGAGAGATGTGTGGTAATAAAAAGAGTGTGGTTGAGAGAGCAGAAGAGGGTGTATTGAAATGGTTTGGCCACTTGGAGAGAATGAGTGAGGAAAGATTGACAAAGGGGATATGTGTGTCAGAGGTTGAGGGTACGAGGAGAAGTGGGAAACTAAATTGAATGTGGAAGGATGGGGTGAAAAAGGATTTTGAGCGATCGGGGCCTGAGCATGCAGGAGGGTGAAAGGCGTGCAAGGAATAGAGTGAATTGGAACGATGTAGTTTAACGGGGTCGACGTGCTGTCAATGGATTGAACTAGGGCATGTGAAGCGTCTGGGTTACACCATGGAAAGTTTTTTGGGGCCTGGATGTGGAAAGGGAGCTGTGGTATCGGTTCATTATAAATGACAGCTAGAGACTGAGTGTGAACGAATGTGGCCTTTGTTGTCCTTTCCTAGCGCTACCTCGCGCGCATGCGGAGGGAAGGGGTTGACATTTCATGTGTGGCGAGGTGACGACCGTAATGAATAAAGGCATGAAGTATGAATTATGTACATGTGTATATATGTGTATGTCTGTGTGTGTATATATATGTATACGTTGAAATGTATAGGTATGTATATGTGCGTGTGTGAACGTGTATATGGAAGGATTGGGCCGTTCTTTCGTCTGTTTCCTTGCGCTACCTCGCTAACGCGGAGACAGCGACAAAGTGTAATAGAATAAATAATATATATATATATATATATATATATATATATATATATATATATATATATATATTTTTTTTTATACTATTTGCCATTTCCCGCGATAGCGAGGTAGCGTTAAGAACAGAGGACTGGGCCTTTGAGGGAATATCCTCACCTGGCCCCCTTGTCTGTTCCTTCTTTTGGAAAATTGGAAAAGATATATATATATATATATATATATATTCATAGAACATACAAAGCTCCATCAGCCAGGATCGAACCTGGGACCCCTTGTGCAAGAGGCAGGCATGCTAACCGCTAGGCTAAGGGACTGTATAATAGGACACAACTATTCGAAATACTTAGTACTCGAATACCCTTCGTCTCACTATGGTGAGCAACGGGGTCTATCGGTTGTTTCCGAACAGAGCACATAGCCAGCTGAGAGCGTTTTACCGAACCTGACTGTACAACGCGGAGTTATATGAATACGAATAAAGTGTATATGAACGCGCACCTTCATAGAACATACAAAGCTCCATCAGCCAGGATCGAACCTGGGACCCCTTGTGCAAGAGGCAGGCTTGCTAACCGCTAGGCTAAGGGACTGTATAATAGGAAACAACTATTCGAAATACTTAGTACTCGAATACCCTTCGTCTCACTATGGTGAGCAACGGGGTCTATCGGTTGTTTCCGAACAGAGCACATAGCCAGCTGAGAGCGTTTTACCGAACCTGACTGTACAACGCGGAGTTATATGAATACGAATAAAGTGTATATGAACGCGCACCTTCATAGAACATACAAAGCTCCATCAGCCAGCTCTCAGCTGGCTATGTGTTCTGTTCGGAAACAACCGATAGACCCCGTTGCTCACCATAGTGAGACGAAGGGTATTCGAGTACTTAGTATTTCGAATAGTTGTTTCCTATTATACAGTCCCTTAGCCTAGCGGTTAGCATGCCTGCCTCTTGCACAAGGGGTCCCAGGTTCGATCCTGGCTGAAGGAGCTTTGTATGTTCTATGAAGGTGCGCGTTCATATACACTTTATTCGTATATATATATATATATATATATTGGAAAGGATCACAATTTTTCGCGTGATCAAGATATTCCTATGAGTCCACGGGGAAAATGAAACACGCGAGTGTAAAACTCTCTACTCGTAAATCACACACACACACACACACAAACACACACACACACACAGACACACTCGTCCCTGGCCATTACACTCAACAGAAAATGAATTTGGGATAATCACATCCCAAGGTGTTGTTCTTGCGCAGTCAGACACCCATGACGGTAATAGCCTTTTCTAACTTTACGAAATTACGTCATTAAGGCCGTCCTATCGTTCTGCTGTTCCTCTGTGTCTCATTCCATATCCCAACTTGGTTATCACTCCCTTGCTTTCCTGCTTTTCGGCTTTCGTATTCTCGTTTTCAAAGATAAGTGACTATCTTATTTCGGTGCGCTCTTGGCTATGCTGTTATCGTTCCTTTATCTTAAGATATCTTACCAGTGTTAACTTGGTTTGGTTATCCTGTTGTCGCTTTCATATTCTAAGATAACTTGCTGCTGTTATCTTTCTTCGGCTTCTTCTCGGCTATCCTGTTATCGCTTCTTTATATCTTCCTCTTCATATCTTTGGTCGATCCTGTTATCGCTTCCTTACCCTAAGATACCTCACTATTGCTATCTTAATTCGTTATCTTAATATAGTGTTTTATCTCTTATCTTGATTTACTCTTAACTCATTGGTTCTCCCCATTTCTAGTCTTTTTCTGATACTGAATGTAGGTAATTCTAACTTGTTTATTCTGGGTTTCTTATTCGTTATCTTAATCCAATTATCTTAATTCTAGTTAGATCAATTTAGCTCACTAATTCCTGATAACTATCTTTTAGCTATCCGTTCTTGCCTTCAGCAGGATAACTAACTTATTGCCTCGCTTACTCTAGCATTCTCGCTTCTTGTATCATACTGGTAATTCATTCTTATATATCTAAATTGGTTGTCTTTCATTCATATCCGTCTTCCTCAACCTTTCCTCACTCATCGTATGAAATGAGTCTGTTCCAAATTCCATGTTCTAAATGTAACTCTCTCTTTATAACGTCTTCACGCACCTTGCATTTCTTCTGTCTCACTCCGGGGACCATGAACTCTGGAAACCTGTGATTGAACGTATTTGGTTCCCTGGATAAAATGCACCTCGAAATTACGGAGAATGAGTTTAGTTTTTCCAGTGCTTCCGGGGTCTGACCAGGTTATGGTGCTCATCGAAAAGACCAATGTACGGAAATATATCTATCTTATACATTGGTTTGGAGTTACTGTATTACAAATCAGTCCTACGTGATATATATCTAGATTTATGAAATGTCCAAGACTCGTAAAGAGTCAATGTTTGAGGGAGATGGTTTGATAATTATATGATGGTGTATAGGGAACAAAATTTGATAATGAATGACGAAATATTGAATGTGTATAGCAAGATGAATCAGATCCGATACTGAACAGGATAAGATCAGTGAATTAATCTCTTTGATAATGTATAATCGTTGAATGCGAAGTAGATGATCATAGGATTAAAAGGATGGAGTGAAAGACACCTTATTCTATCGGGGCTTGAACACACAAAGTGAGAGAGGCGTGCTTGGGATAGAATGAATTGGAGAGACTTGATATACGGGGGGCGACGTGCAGTCACTGGGGTGAACCAGGGTATATACAAGGCGATCAGGGGAAACCAAGGAAAGGGCTGGGCTATGGACGGGGGATTCTTGTGTTGGTGCATTTTACTTAAGAGCTGTTCCTAGCGCTACATCCAACACGCGGGAGGTGGCAAACAGATATAGAAGATAGACTCGTATAAAGAAGGAATGTCAACCTAATCACTTCTTATCATTACGAAACGTTCCGTAAAACGGGTCTAGAATTAACCTGAGAGGCGGAGCACTGATCCCCAAATGGCCCACGCATCCCTCTCCATATCGTTACCAGCTGAGCCTCTGTGGTATAGTGGCTAGCGCCGCTGACTATGAATCATGTGGGCCCGGGTTGAAATTCTGGACAGAGCAGTCGGCTCAGAGACAGAATCCAGCGGTTCGTCCAGCCCCCTGGGCTGGACGACCATGAGCAGGAGTCTTTCTGAATCCGAAGTGGCCGCCAAGACTAGGAGGCATACAATTGCATTTGTCATGACGGACACTTATACCAGCAAGGGCCTGGCCAATATATGTATATATATATATATATATATATATATATATATATATATATATATATATATATATATATATATATATATATATATATATATATATATATATATATATATAGGGGAGAAAGAATACTTCCCACGTATTCCCTGCGTGTCGTAGAAGGCGACTAAAAGGGGAGGGAGCGGGGGGCTGGAAATCCTCCCCTCTCATTATTTTTTTTTTAATTTTCCAAAAGAAGGAACAGAGAAGGGGGCCAGGTGAGGATATTCCCTCAAAGGCCCAGTTCTCTGTTCTTAACGCTACCTCGCTAACGCGGGAAATGGCGAATTGTTTGAAAGAAAACAAAGAAATATATATATATATATATATATATATATATATATATATATATATATATATATATATATATATATATATATATATATATATATATATATATATATATTGGAAAGGATCACAATTTTGCGCGTTATCAAGATCTTCCTATGAGTCCACGGGGGAAAATGAAACACGATATATATATATATATATATATATATATATATATATATATATATATATATATATATATATATATATTTTTTTTTTTTTTTTTTTTTTTTTTTTTCATACTTTGTCGCTGTCTCCCGCGTTTGCGAGGTAGCGCAAGGAAACAGACGAAAGAAATGGCCCAACCCCCCCCATACACATGTACATACACACGTCCACACACGCAAATATACATACCTACACAGCTTTCCATGGTTTACCCCAGACGCTTCACATGCCTTGATTCAATCCACTGACAGCACGTCAACCCCTGTATACCACATCGCTCCAATTCACTCTATTCCTTGCCCTCCTTTCACTCTCCTGCATGTTCAGGCCCCGATCACACAAAATCCTTTTCACTCCATCTTTCCACCTCCAATTTGGTCTCCCTCTTCTCCTCGTTCCCTCCACCTCCGACACATATATCCTCTTGGTCAATCTTTCCTCACTCATTCTCTCCATGTGACCAAACCATATATATATATGATGGAGACGTCGGCGCTCGAGTGTGCCTGTCAGAGGCAATGCAATGGGGACCTAAAAGACATTAGCTGAGGAGCCACAAACAACTTAAGGGTTAAGAAAAGATGATGATAAGATGTCGGGGAATATCAGTAGTGTCGGGCGCGAAGTGGAAGGGATTTAATTTTGTTGGAGATGGCGAGGCATCCTGTCGCCAGGTCTGACGTGCGAAGATTTGGGGAATTTCGTGAAGAAATGGTCTGACATTTGAGATTCATATATATATATATATATATATATATATATATATATATATATATATATATATATATATATATATATATATATATATATATATATATATATATATATATATATCAATATATATATATATATATATATATATATATATATATATATATATATATATATATATATATATATATATCAAATTTATAGATCAATTCCCTTAGGAAGGGTGAATGGTTGGGTTGAATGTGGTCCAACCACGTATACCCTCGACCCCAGTTGGCTTGTGACCAGATGGATAAATACACACACACACACACACACACACACACACACACAATGTGGTCTGTGTCAAGAATATCAGATCTACGTTATTCGCTTCCTACGTTGTGAATTTTACCTTTAACATCAGCGCAAACATTTCCCAAGATATGGCACTAATTTACAAAGTTAATTATAGCAATATGAGATTCCGATGGTGCCATTTAGTCCGAAGTATCATTAATTTCTGAGGTAATTATGTTTGTTAATTATTCTGTTCTACGAGAAAAGGAAAAAAGTGAACCAAAAATGATTCAGATTTACGGGAACGTGCTGTTTATTCTGTGCCATAGGGGAAATGTAGACACGCAATTAGTACCGAGGTTCAAGTATACGCTAATGACATGTCACCGGTAGTTGCTCATTAGAAGACTCATTCAATATAAAAAACGATTAAAAATACGTGTATTTCCCCCACCCCTCCCCCCCCAACCCCCACCCCTCCCCAACCCTCACACTAGCATAGCCTTGAGTGTGTTTAATTGTTGATAATTATCTGCCTAATTGATTACAACTCCCCCGTTTTCCAAATTGCGTCCGCCCGTTGAGATCCTCCGTTGTCCCATCTGCGCTGTCCGTGTCGTCCTCCTCCGTTAAGTTTACCCGTGGATTCTACTCTCTCTCTCTCTCTCTCTCTCTCTCTCTCTCTCTCTCTCTCTCTCTCTCTCTCTCTCTCTCTCTCTCTCTCTCTCTCTTTGGCAAGCCTCCATCCGCTATCATCTTCCATGACTTCCACCACCCCCACAAACCCATTGACATCCCCCGTTAACATGTAGCCCTCCGTTAACCCGCTTCCGTTGTTTTTCCATCCCCATTGCTCTACGTCATTTCCGATTGGTCAGCACTGAGGTGTTCCCTCCTCCTTTCCCTCGAGCCTGTTTCCCCTCTGTATTCTACCATTCCATCGTCCTATCCCGTACGTGTGTATGTGTGTGTGTGTGTGTGTGTGTGTGTGTTTGGTGTGTGTGAGGTCCATCTGCGGCACGTCTTGCCGCGTCTCTCCCTTGGGAAGCCTCATCACCATCCAATTTTCTTGTCTGTCTCCCTCAAGGAGTGGTGACACCAAGCAACCATTCTCTATATCCCTTGCCACTCCCCACACTCCCTCCTCCTCCTCCCGCCCCTCCTCCTCCTCCTCCTTTTCCTCCTCTCCTCCTCCTCCTCCTCCTCCTCCTCCTCCTCCTCCTCCTCTCCTTCTCCCTTGCAGCCTCTCTTACTCGCCCTCTTTTGTCACTCCTAAGTGACATAATTCCTTCCCCTGGGCCATCCTGAAGGCTACTCCCCTTCGACAGTACATTTGCGCAAGGCGTAAATGTCTTGACTCCTCCCTGACCTTCGCCACAGCGTTCTATCAGAGGTGAACGCTGAGCGTGAAGATGGTCGGGAAATATGACATTTAAGAATTTTTGGTAAAGTCTCGAAGGAAACTACTTTTAAAACCTTCCTGTTATCTTTACGGCGTATCCTGTTACTTATTATGGTCATGCTTTTCCACCATCTCAGGAAGAGGTCAAGATAATGCCTCGCTGAGATTGGTATACCATATATATTGGCCACACATACATACCTGCTTGTCGCTGGATCGCACCACACCAGAGACGGGAACTGAGGGTGAGGTTCACCTACTTATGAAGAGCAGGTGAAAACACTCGTATGAACGCAGGCCTCGAGGGTCTGTCAGGTCGTCTCGGGTGTAAAAAGTTCCTGAGTGCTGCCGGAGCGTATGGAATACAGGAGCCATCTCGTACGTGCAATGTTAAATCCCGAGAAGTAGCGAGGCTAAATGTGATGTATAGAATGATGCCCCCTGACCTATGCGGTGATACCTCCAGCCCTCACACATTATGACATGGCTCTTGGCATCGTTTCACGCCGTCCAGTAGGTAAACTAGTAAACCCTTTAACAAGATATACTATATTTGCACCCGGGAGTAAATTACCAAGTTCGATTTTTCCAGCTTGTTATATATATATATATATATATATATATATATATATATATATATATATATATATATATATATATATATATATATATATATATATATTTCTTTCTTTTCTTTCAAACTATTCGCCATTTCCCGCGTTAGCGAGGTAGCGTTAAGAACAGAGGACTGGGCCTTTGAGGGAATATCCTCATCTGGCCCCCTTCTCTGTTCTTTCTTTGGGAAAAAAAACAAAAACAAGAGGGAGGATTTCCAGTCCCCCGCTCCCTTCCCTTTTAGTCGCCTTCTACGACACTCAGGGAATACGTGGGAAGTATTCTTTCTCCCCTATCCCCAGGGATATATATATATATATATATATATATATATATATATATATATATATATATATATATATATATATATATATATATATATATATATATATATATATATATATATTGGGGAGAAAGAATACTTCCCACGCATTCCTCACGTGTCGTAGAAGGCGACTAAAGGGGACAGGAGCGGGGGGACAGAAACCCTCCCCTCCTTGTATTTTAACTTTCTAAAAGGGGAAACAGAAGAAGGAGTCACGCGAGGAGTGCTCATCCTCCTCGAAGGCTCAAACTGGGGTGTCTAAATGTGTGAGGTTGTAACCAAGATGAGAAAAAAGGGGAGATAGTATGTTTGAGGAAAGGAACCTGGATGTTTTGGCTCTGAGTGAAACGAAGCTCAAGGGTAAAGGGGAAGAGTGGTTTGGGAATGTCTTGGGAGTAAAGTCAGGGGTTAGTGAGAAGACAAGAACAAGGGTAGGAGTAGCACTACTCCTGAATCAGGAGTTGTGGGAGTATGTGATAGAATGTAAGAAAGTAAATTCTAGATTGATATGGGTAAAACTGAAAGCTGATGGAGAGAGATGGGTGATTATTGGTGCGTATGCACCTGGGCATGAGAAGAAAGATCATGAGAGGCAAGTGTTTTGGGAGCGGCTGAATGAGTGTGTTAGAGGTTTTGATGCACAAGACCGGGTTATAGTGATGGGTGATTTGAATGCAAAGGTGAGTAATGTGGCAGTTGAGGGAATAATTGGTATACATGGAGTGTTCAATGTTGTAAATGGAAATGGTGAAGAGGTTGTAGACTTATGTGCTGAAAAAGGACTGGTGATTGGGAATACCTGGTTTAAAAAGCGAGATATACATAAGTATACGTATGTAAGTAGGAGAGATGGCCAGAGAGCGTTACTGGATTACGTGTTAATTGATAGACGCGCGAAAGTGAGACTTTTGGATGTTAATGTGCTGAGAGATGCAACTGGAGGGATGTCTGATCATTATCTTGTTGAGGCGAAGGTGAAGATTTGTGGGGGTTTTCAGAGAAGAAGAGAGTATGTTCGGGTGAAGAGAGTGGTGAGAGTAAGTGACCTTGGGAAGGAGACTTGTGTGAGGAAGTAAAAGGAGAGACTGAGTACAGAATAGAAAAAGGTGAGAAGAAAGGAGGTAAGGGGAGTGGGGGAGGAATGGGATGTATTTAGGGAAGCAGTGATGGCTTGCGCAAAAGATGCTTGTGGCATGAGAAGCGTGGGAGGTGGGTTGATTAGAAAAGGTAGTGAGTGGTAGGATAAAGAAGTGAGATTTTTGCAGGGAAAAAATGCAAATGAGTGGGAGAGGTATAAAAGAAAGAGGCAGGAGGTCAATAGAAAGGTGCAAGAGGTGAAAAAGAGGGCAAATGAGAGTTGGGGTGAGAGAGTATCATTAAATTTCAGGGAGAATAAAGAGATGTTTTGGAAGGATGTAAATAAAGTGCGTAAGACAAGGGAGCAAATGGGAACTTCAGTGAAGGGGGCTAATGGGGAGGTGATAACAAGTAGTGGTGATGTGAGAAGGAGATGGAGTGAGTATTTTGAAGGTTTGTTGAATGTGTTTGATGATAGAGTGGCAGATATAGGGTGTATTGGTCGAGGTGTTGCGCAAAGTGAGAGGGTTAGGGAAAATGATTTGGTAAATAGAGAAGAGGTAGTAAAAGCTTTGCGGAAGATGAAAGCCGGCAAGGCAGCAGGTTTGGATGGTATTGCAGTGGAATTTATTAAAAAAGGGTGTGACTTTATTGTTGAATGGTTGGTAAGGTTATTTAATGTATGTATGATTCATGGTGAGGTGAACGAGGATTGGCGGAATGCTTGCATAGTGCCATTGTACAAAGGCAAAGAGGATAAGAGGGAGTGCTCAAATTACAGAGGTATAAGTTTATTGAGTATTCCTGGTAAATTATATAAGAGGGTATTGATTGAGAGGGTGAAGGCATGTACCGAGCATCAGACTGGGGAAGAGCAGTGTGGTTTCAGAAGTGGTAGAGGATGTGTGGATCAGGTGTTTGCTTTGAAGAATGTATGTGAGAAATACTTAGAAAAACAAATGGATTTGTATGTAGCATTTATGGATCTGGAGAAGGCATATGATAGATTTGATATAGATGCTCTGTGGAAGGTTTTAAGAATATATGGTGTGGGAGGCAAGTTGTTAGAAGCAGTGAAAAGTTTTTATCGAGGATGTAAGGCATGTGTACGTGTAGGAAGAGAGGAAAGTGATTGGCTCTCAGTGAATGTAGGTTTGCGGCAGGGGTGTGTGATGTCTCTATGGTTGTTTAATTTGTTGATGGATGGGGTTGTCAGGGAGGTGAATGCAAGAGTTTTGGAAAGAGGGGCAAGTATGCAGTCTGTTGTGGATGAGAGAGCTTGGGAAGTGAGTCAGTTGTTCGCTGATGATACAGCGCTGGT
>NC_092290.1:14016581-14066671 GCF_036320965.1 Panulirus ornatus | reverse complement strand
CTCTCTCTCCACGCATGTTCATCTGCACTGGTCGCTTCGCCTTCAATCCTTAATACTAATACTCTATCATCTCTGTCATTAGGATTCCTTAATCTTCAATTTCCCTTCTCGTTTACTTTTGCGTATTCCATGTATATATACTCAATATCCCTCTCAGCTCAGTTATCAAAATTCCTAATCTTCAGTTTACCCTCTCGCTTTCCTTTTTCCCGGTTCTAAATGACTATCTTCTTCAGTACCATATCATGCTGGAGACATGACACATATACCTACATAGAAAGATATGCATGACGCCCTTAGTTACCTGAACTAAATGTTCCTTTGGAACAAGAGGACATCTTTCTTTACGTTTCGTACCCATGTAATCTATATGAGGTGACGTAAGGCTTATTATCCCTCTAAGGTCTGTGACGCACAATTCCAGTCAAACCGCTCCACCCCATCCCCTCCAAGTGACGCACGATAGTAAGCTACGTGACCTGACGCATCCAGTGTGACATAACAGCTCCAGTTAAGCAGTGTGGTACGACAGTTCCAGGAATCTATCGTGACGTAAGAGTCAGAGCCATTCAGTGTGACGCAACAATTCCCGCCATCCAGTTGAAGCAAGAGTTCCAGTAATCCAGCGTGACACAACGGTATACATTGCTTCCAGTGAAAGAATGACGCAAGAACACCATATTGTACTCCATCCAGTGACGCAAGCTTCCAGTCCTCCGGTCATCCAGTCTACCCAACAGTTCCGGAATATCACAAAATGCTGGAAACGTCGACCTAGCTTATGCCTCTCCCCTCTCCTCTCACCCCCAACGGGATTACCGCAAACTGTCCACAAATCCCCAAAATCACCATATCAAATCACCCTCGTGTTTACATTACATGGCTCAGTCCCTAGGATTAACTTCTTGAATATATATATATATATATATATATATATATATATATATATATATATATATATATATATGAATTATGTACATCTGTATATATGTATATATCTGTGTGTGTATATGTATGTGTACACTGAGATGTATAGGTATGTATATTTTGCGTGTGTGGACGTGTATGTATATACATGTGTATGTGGGTGTGTTGGGCCATTCTTTCGTCTGTTTCCTTGCGCTACCTCGCTAACGCGGGAGACAGCGACAAAGCAATATATATATATATATATATATATATATATATATATATATATATATATATATATATATATATATATATACATATATATATAAATATATATATATATATATATATATATATATATATATATATATATATATATATGTATATATATATATATATATATATATATATATATATATATATATATATATATATATTATATTTATTTTTTATTATACTTTGTCGCTGTCTCCCGCGTTTGCGAGGTAGCGCAAGGAAACAGACGAAAGAAGTGGCCCCCCCCCCCCCCCATACACATGTATATACATACGTCCACACACGCAAATATACATACCTACACAGCTTTCCATGGTTTACCCCAGACGCTTCACATGCCTTGATTCAATCCACTGACAGCACGTCAACCCCGGTATACCACATCGCTCCAATTCACTCTATTCCTGCATGTTCAGGCCCCGATCACACAAAATCTTTTTCACTCCATCTTTCCACCTCCAATTTGGTCTCCCTCTTCTCCTCGTTCCCTCCACCTCCGACACATATATCCTCTTGGTCAATCTTTCCTCACTCATTCTCTCCATGTGCCCAAACCACTTCAAAACACCCTCTTCTGCTCTCTCAACCACGCTCTTTTTATTTCCACACATCTCTCTTACCCTTACGTTACTCACTCGATCAAACCACCTCACACCACACATTGTCCTCAAACATCTCATTTCCAGCACATCCATCCTCCTGCGCACAACTCTATCCATAGCCCACGCCTCGCAACCATACAACATTGTTGGAACCACTATTCCTTCAAACATACCCATTTTTGCTTTCCGAGATAATGTTCTCGACTTCCACACATTCTTCAAGGCCCCCAGAATTTTCGCCCCCTCCCCCACCCTATGATCCATATATATATATATCTTATTTTTTTTTCTTATTTTACTTATCTATTATACTTTGTCGCTGTCTCCCGCGTCAGCGAGGTAGCGCAAGGAAACAGACGTAAGAATGGCCCAACCCACCCACATACACATGTATATACATACACTCACATATACATACCTATACATCTCAACGTATACATATGTATACACACACAGACATATACATATATACACACATGTACATAATTCATACTGTCTGCTCTTATTCATTCCCGCCGCCACCCCGCCACACATGAAATGACAACTCCCTCCCCCCGCATGTGCTCGAGTTTGAGCTAGGAAAAGTGAACAAAGGTTACGTTCGTTCACGCTCAGTCTCTAGCTGTCATGTAATAATGCGCCGAAACCACAGCTCCCTTTCCACATCCAGGCCCCACAAAATTTTCCATGGTTTACCCCAGACGCTTCACATGCCCTCGTTCAATCTATTAACAGCACGCCGACCCCGGTATACCACATCGTTCCAGTTCACTCTATTCCTTGCATGCTTTTCACCTTCCTGCATGTTCATGCCTCGATCACTCAAAATCTTTTTCACTCCATCTTTCCACCTCCAATTTGGTCTCCCACTTCTCCTCGTTCCCTCCACCTCTGACACATATATCCTCTTTGTCAATCTTTCCTCACTCATTCTCTCCGTGTGACCAAACCATTTCAAAAAAACACCTTCTTCTGCTCTCTCAGCCACGCTCTTTTTATTACCACACATCTCTCTTACCCTTTTATTACTTACTCGATCAAACCACCTCACACAACATATTGTCCTCAAACATCTCATTTCCAGCACATCCACCTTCCTCTCGACAACTCTATCTATTGCCCACGATCGCAACCATATAACATTGTTGGAACCACTATTCCTTCAAACGTACCCATTTTTGCTTTCCAAGATAACTTTCTCGACTTCCACAAATTTTTCAACGCTCCCAGAACTTTCGCCCCCTCCCCCACCCTATGATTCACTTCCGCTTCCATGGTTCCATTTGCTTTTCTAAGCATTTCTCACATACATTCTTCAAAGCAAACACCTGATCCACACATCCTCTACCACTTCTGAAACCACTCTGCTCTTCCCCAATCTGATGCTCTATACATGCCTTCACCCTCTCAATCAATTCCTTCCCATATAATTTCCCAGGAATACTCAACAAACTTACACCTCTGTAATTTGAACACTCACTTTTATCCCCTTTGCCTTTGTAGAATGGCACTATGCAAGCATTCCGCCAATCCTCAGGGACCTTACCATGAGTCATACATACATTAGATAACCTTACCAACTAGTCAACAATACAATCACCCTCTTTTTTAATAAATTCCACTGCAATACCATCCAAACCCACTGCCTTGCCGGCTTTCATCTTCCGCAAAGCTTTTACTACCTCTTCTCTGTTTACCAAATCATTCTCCCTAACCCTCTCCTTTTGCACACCCTATATCTGCCACTCTATCATCAAACACATTCAACAAACCTTCAAAATACTCACTCCATCTCCTTCTCACATCACCACTACTTGTTATCACCTTCCCATTATCCCCCTTCACTGATGTTCCCATTTGTTCCCTTGTCTTACGTACTTTATTTTTTCGAGTTTTATAAAGCAGTAAACCCACAGCCACAATGAGGCTGAATTCCGTACATCATATTTCACATGAAGCTTCTAACCTCCCTCTATTTCTCTTCTACACTGTCTCTATCATCTTTCCACTAACCACTACGCTCATCCACCTCTCATTGTCTAGTTATCTCTTAGTTATTCGTTGATGAAGTACCCAGGGTGTTACCGGGCTCCGCCTGCACGAGGTTACACCGCGAGTTAGAAAAGTCACCTTTGCCGAGGCTGTATCACTGGGAGTACACTCTAGTCCAAAAACTTCTCACTCCAAAGAGATTCCATTTCCCTGCTGCTAGAAGTAGCGCGGCCTTGCGCTGCTGAAGCCTTTAGAGTGGTACTGGGCAAAACCAGCAATCTTCCGTAGTAATTAGTCTCGGGTTAATAATAGGAAAATAATGAAATACTTAATACGTAATCATTAAATTTGCATTAATCATCTCTCCTTCCAGATAATGGCACCGTGGCGACCAGAACGAGTCGTGTCTACGGCAATACTTCTCGTCTCCCTGACGACGCTGGGCTATGCGTCCACCCAGGCGGACCAGACCAGCCTCCCCCAGGCCTCTACACGTCAATGGTGAGTGTCAGTCGAGCCAAACTTTGACATCCAAGCCTCCAGTCACGGACGAAAGGGTTCCTCATCAAGGACTAGACCACGAGTGAAGCTTAAAAAGTTAGTGAGAGAAACAGAGGAGTAAAGTGAAGGAGGGAGTGTGCTCAGGGGTTTGCAGGTTGGGGGAAGTTTGTATCTTTGTAAAGGTGGGAGGCCCAAGCTTTTTATAATGAGGGGTAAAGTCCCAAAGCTTAGCGGTGTGATAGAAATATAAACAAAAATGACTTGGCGATATCCGCGTCTATCCCTCTTAGTCTTGTGTGTGTGTCTCTCCGCTTAGTTTCCAGTGGCCAATCGATTTCCAGGCAGAGCTGGGAAATAGGAAATTCTAAATCAATGGGAAGATGTGAACAGACACGCGAGAGAGTTATGAATTACAAGTAACAATAAAAAAAAGGATATAATGATATACGGTATATTTCATATTGTACTGGAAGAACCAGAGCTACAGAGTCAAGCAGAATATAATGCTGCAAAGCCCTCGCCAGCCATCTTGAGACCTGGGGCACACGCGAAATGCAGGCGTGGAAAGCACTCGAGGTTTCACGAGAAGGCAAACTGAATTTATGACATATAAAAGCTCAGAAGGCGAGGTTCAGCTGAGGGAAAAGGCAGCCCAGCACTGACTTCCTTATCGATTCCCAAGAAGCACTCTCCATGCTAATGGCAGCGGTCCCCCCACCATGCCACACAGGCAGGTCTGAGCACCCTCCAGTAGAAGATGCGGTGCATTGAAAAATAGCTCAACGGCAACCCGCGTTTTCTTGACAGCAACTTGAAGGTTATGACTCTCGAGGTGAAATACTCCTGCTCTCTCTTTCTGTCTGTCTGTCTATCTCTCCCGTGGGGAATCTTGTTAGCTTGGTAAGCGATAGGGTAGCAAGAAGCTTGTACAGGAGATTTCTGGAGCTGTGTCGGATAATTGGGGTTTTGCTGAGTTTCCAGGATATGTCGTAATGACAGAAGTTATCCTCAAAGACGCGACAAACTTTTCTTCTTCGTTCTTCTTGAAGTATGGGAGGTGGAACGTGATGCATTTTGGGGTCGCCAGTAGTGTTCTGCCATCGTGTTCATTGATGTAGGTGCTACCGACGAGAACTCTGTTATAGATATTATTCGGGTGATGTGAATCATTTCTGTTTCGTGAGCAGTTAGACATTTGGAAGTTTAATTTGAATTCCGAGAAGAAAAAATTAGTCCTTTAGATAGGCTGATTCGTCAGAGATTATGAGATGCAGGAGGAAGAAAGATTCATATATGTATATAAATACGAATAAAGTGTATATGAACGCGCACCTTCATAGAACATACAAAGCTCCATCAGCCAGGATCGAACGCTCTCAGCTGGCTATGTGTTCTGTTCGGAAACAACCGATAGACCCCGTTGCTCACCATAGTGAGACGAAGGGTATTCGAGTACTTAGAATTTCGAATAGTTGTTTCCTATTATACAGTCCCTTAGCCTAGCGGTTAGCATGCCTGCCTCTTGCACAAGGGGTCCCAGGTTCGATCCTGGCTGATGGAGCTTTGTATGTTCTATGAAGGTGCGCGTTCATATACACTTTATTCGTATTCATATAACTCCGCGATGTACAGTCAGGTTCGGTAAAACGCTCTCAGCTGGCTATGTGTTCTGTTCGGAAACAACCGATAGACCCCGTTGCTCACCATAGTGAGACGAAGGGTATTCGAGTACTTAGTATTTCGAATAGTTGTTTCCCTATTATACAGTCCCTTAGCCTAGCGGTTAGCATGCCTGCCTCTTGCACAAGGGGTCCTAGGTTCGATCCTGGCTGATGGAGCTTTGTGTGTTTTATGTATATAAATATATATATATTTTTTTTTTTTTTTTTTTTTTTTGCTTTGTCGCTGTCTCCCGCGTTTGCGAGGTGGCGCAAGGAAACAGACGAAAGATATGGCCCAACCCACCCCCATACACATGTATATACATACGTCCACACACGCAAATATACATACCTACACAGCTTTCCATGGTTTACCCCAGACGCTTCACATGCCTTGATTCAATCCACTGACAGCACGTCAACCCCGGTATACCACATCGCTCCAATTCACTCTATTCCTTGCCCTCCTTTCACCCTCCTGCATGTTCAGGCCCCGATCACACAAAATCTTTTTCACTCCATCTTTCCACCTCCAATTTGGTCTCCCTCTTCTCCTCGTTCCCTCCACCTCCGACACATATATCCTCTTGGTCAATCTTTCCTCGCTCATTCTCTCCATGTGACCAAACCATTTCAAAAGTATGAGGTCTGTTGGGGATGAGAGAGCTTGGGAAGTGAGTCAGTTGTTGTTCGCTGATGATACAGCGCTGGTGGCGGATTCATGTGAGAAACTGCAGAAGCTGGTGACGGAGTTTTGTAAAGTGTGTGGAAGAAGAAAGTTAAGAGTAAATGTGAATAAGAGCAAGGTTATTAGGTACAGTAGGGTTGAGGGTCAAGTCAATTGGGAGGTGAGTTTGAATGGAGAAAAACTGGAGGAAGTGAAGTGTTTTAGATATCTGGGAGTGGATCTGTCAGCGGATGGAACCATGGAAGCGGATGTGGATCATAGGGTGGGGGAGGGGGCGAAAATTTTGGGAGCCTTGAAAAATGTGTGGAAGTCGAGAACATTATCCCGGAAAGCAAAAATGGGTATGTTTGAAGGAATAGTAGTTCCAACAATGTTGTATGGTTGCGAGGCGTGGGCTATGGATAGAGTTGTGCGCAGGAGGATGGATGTGCTGGAAATGAGATGTTTGAGGACAATGTGTGGTGTGAGGTGGTTTGATCGAGTAAGTAACGTAAGGGTAAGAGAGATGTGTGGAAATAAAAAGAGCGTGGTTGAGAGAGCAGAAGAGGGTGTTTTGAAATGGTTTGGGCACATGGAGAGAATGAGTGAGGAAAGATTGACCAAGAGGATATATGTGTCGGAGGTGGAGGGAACGAGGAGAAGAGGGAGACCAAATTGGAGGTGGAAAGATGGAGTGAAAAGGATTTTGTGTGATCGGGGCCTGAACATGCAGGAGGGTGAAAGGAGGGCAAGGAATAGAGTGAATTGGAGCGATGTGGTATACAGGGGTTGACGTGCTGTCAGTGGATTGAATCAAGGCATGTGAAGCGTCCGGGGTAAACCATGGAAAGCTGTGTAGGTATGTATATTTGCGTGTGTGGACGTGTGTATGTACATGTGTATGGGGAGGGTTGGGCCATTTCTTTCGTCTGTTTCCTTGCGCTACCTCGCAAACGCGGGAGACAGCGACAAAGTATAAAAAAAAAAAAAAAAAAAAAATATATATATATATATATATATATATATATATATATATATATATATATATATATTTTCATACTATTCGCCATTTCCCGCGTTAGCAAGGTAGCGTTAAGAAAGAGGACTGAGCCTTTGAGGGAATATCCTCACTTGGCCCCCTCCTCTGTTCCTTCATCAGGAAAACTAAAAACGAGAGGGGAGGATTTCCAGCCCCCCGCTCCCTTCCCTTTTAGCTGCCTTCTACGACACGCAGGGGTATTAATACGTGGGAAGTATTCTTTCTCCCCTTTCCCCAGAGATAATATTTTTCTTTTTCCTTCAAACTATTCGCCATTCCCGCATTAGCGAGGTAGCGTTAAGAACAGAGGACTGGGCCTTTGAGGGAATACCCTCACCTGGCCCAATTCTCTGTTCCTTCTTTTGGAAAAAAAAAAAAAAAACGAGAGGGGAGGATTTCCAGCCCCCCGCTCCCTCCCCTTTTAGTCGCCTTCTACGACACGCAGGGAATACGTGGGAAGTATTCTTAATCCCCTATCCCCAGAGATTTTATATATATATATATATATATATATATATATATATATATATATATATATATATATATATATATATATATATATATATATATATATATATATATATATATATATATATATATATGCATATATTTATATATACCACATGATACCCTACAAGAGTAAAGATTCGAACCTCGTACCATTTGCATGATAGCTGAGTACACTAACCACTCGGCTATGCTGCCCATAGTAGGGAAATGACTATTCAGTTACCAGTAGTCGAATACCCTTCGACACACGTCCATGAACAACGGGGTCTAGACCGGTTAAATCCCGTCAGGCCTACGTGAGTCTAAGGGTGTTCGAATACCTGTAACTGCAACATCGCCGAGTTGTCAGCTTACCCTGCTATCCAAGCTAATGGTGCGAGGTTTGAATCCTCATTGTTGAGGGGTATTATCTGGTTGTAGATTCTGCTTCCTCTTTTCCTTAAGGTGGCGACACTATATGATTTTGCCAGCGGAGGAGTCAGAGGGCTGGAACGTGACAAGAGCACTCCATCTTCGTTAGTTCCTCTGGTAAGGAGAGAAAATTACTCTATAGAGTTAAGCACCTTAATTACGCGAGGGACAGGTCACGCACGTCTTGCAAGTTAAATCTTCCCCGTCCGCAAGTGACCGAAAGAAATAATCGAAACATGCTTTTTTATAGAAGACAAAATAATGAAGCAGAAAAAGATGGTGGAAAGTCGGACTGGCCAAAAGTCTCAACACGTACCTACTTTAGCGAGAACTCCTTCCACACAGTGAGACGTGAGACTTGGGGAAAAAGGATGTATTCTGAGTGCCTCTGAGGAGGTGTTTTTGACGGCCCAGAAAGTGAAGCGACGTGGTCATTATTCCCGTTAAGGTTAGGGTTAGGATGCAGAGTCCTGAAGCGAGCGATGGTGAGGTTCTCACACAAAGAAAACGAATATGGAAAACGGAAATGATTAAGAAGAATGTTAGGTACGTTATAAAGTATTTTCTTTCCAAGGCAATACTGTAGAGCTAAGCTCCTCCCACTCTTCTCGAATGAAGCAAAAGAATCTCTCTGTCTGTCTGTCTGTCTGTCTGTCTCTCTCTCTCTCTCTCTCTCTCTCTCTCTCTCTCTCTCTCTCTCTCTCTCTCTCTCTCTCTCTCTCTCTCTCTCTCTCTCTAGCCACACAAGGACTCGCCTCGACCACTCCACTACACACAAATAGCCCAATCATCCCGTAACCTTCCTCTAAGGTTTCTAATGGGAGAGAGAGAGAGAGAGAGAGAGAGAGAGAGAGAGAGAGAGAGAGAGAGAGAGAGAGAGAGAGAGAGAGAGAGAGAGAGAGAGAGAGAGAGAGAGAGAGAGAGAGAAGGCACCAAACGATCTATCAAAGGGAAGTTAGAGGAAAAATGTTACATATTTTGAATGGTATTCATCAGAATTTACCTGTTTAAAGGGAGTGAAGATAGTATGAAAGATATATAAGACGATTTGCAAGAAGTCAAGAACGTCTCGTTCTCCAGCGCCTGTGGGTTATTTCGAGTCTTCGATAGGTTATCAGAACACATAAAAAAGAAACACTCCTCCTTCTGAAACACTCCTCTTTTGGAAAGACCGAGCCTCTCTCTCTCTCTCTCTCTCTCTCTCTCTCTCTCTCTCTCTCTCTCTCTCTCTCTCTCTCTCTCTCTCTCTCTCTCTCTCTCTCTCTCTCACCATGGGAACGAGCAAACAAGACGAGGGGAATCTGCGGGGCCAAGTGTCGATAGATATCCTCGAGAGCAATGTCGTCCCTCAGAGGAAACGTCTTTATCGAGGAGGAGCCGAGACGGGGCGCCCTCCTCTCTCGCCCGATAGCATGACGTGTGTTTGTGTGTGTGTGTGTGTGTGTGTGTGTGTGTGTGTGTGTGTGTGTGTGTGTGTGTACCTACGCCATTACTCTGGCCTATCTTGCGTCATAGCCTGAGAGAAAAATGAAAAGTAATGTGTCATGTTTCCCGATAACCCAGTTTGGACGATGTATATCTTTCGCTGCCCAGCCAGCCAAGCGATGTCTTAGGCGGTGGTGAAGACTTATGTATGTAAGCGGCTGGTGACGCAGGAGACACACGTGCAGTGGCTAATGACGGAGGAGAGATACGTGCAATAACTGATGACGGAGGAAACGCACGTGCGCAGGCTGATGACGGAGGAAACGCACGTGCGCAGGCTGATGACGGAGGAGACTCACCTGCAGTGGCTGATGACGGAGGAAGAAATCTTGGAAAATAGTATACCTCCCCATGACCACCATCCTTGGCTGGTATACCTCCCCATGACCACCATCCTGGCTGGTATACCTCCCCATGACCACCATCCTGGCTGGTATACCTCCCCATGACCACCATTCTGGCTGGTATACCTCCCCATGACCACCAGCCTGGCTGGTATACCTCCCCATGACCACCATCTTGGCTGGTATACCTCCCCATGACCACCATCCTGGCTGGTATACCTCCCCATGACCACCATCCTGGCTGGTATACCTCCCCATGACCACCATCCTGGCTGGTATACCAGGTTCCCCATGACCACCATCCTGGCTGGTATACCTCCCATGACCACCATCCTGGCTGGTAAACCTCCCCATGACCACCATCCTGGCTGGTATACCTCCCCATGACCACCATCCTGGCTGGTATACCTCCCCATGACCACCATCCTGGCTGGTATACCTCCCCATGACCACCATCCTGGCTGGTATACCTCCCCATGACCACCATCCTGGCTGGTATACCTCCCCATGACCACCATCCTGGCTGGTATACCTCCCCATGACCACCATCCTGGCTGGTATACCTCCCCATGACCACCATCCTGGCTGGTATACCTCCCCATGACCACAATCCTGGCTGGTATACCTCCCCATGACCACCATCCTGGCTGGTATACCTCCCCATGACCACCATCCTGGCTGGTATACCTCCCCATGACCACCATCCTGGCTGGTATACCTCCCCATGACCACCATCCTGGCTGGTATACCTCCCCATGACCACCATCTTGGCTGGTATACCTCCCCATGACCACCATCTTGGCTGGTATACCTCCCCATGACCACCATCCTGGGTGGTATACCTCCCCATGACCACCATCCTGGCTGGTATACCTCCCCATGACCACCATCCTGGCTGGTATACCTCCCCATGACCACCATCCTGGCTGGTATACCTCCCCATGACCACCATCCTGGCTGGTATACCTCCCCATGACCACCATCCTGGCTGGTATACCTCCCCATGACCACCATCCTGGCTGGTATACCTCCCCATGACCACCATCTTGGCTGGTATACCTCTCCATGACCACCATCCTGGCTGGTATACCTCCCCATGACCACCATCCTGGCTGGTATACCTCCCCATGACCACCATCTTGGCTAGTATACCTCCCCATGACCACCATCCTGGCTGGTATACCTCCCCATGACCACCATCCTACCTGGTATACCTCCCCATGACCACCATCCTGGGTGGTATACCTCCCCATGACCACCATCCTGGCTGGTATACCTCCCCATGACCACCATCCTGGCTGGTATACCTCCCCATGACCACCATCCTGGCTGGTATACCTCCCCATGACCACCATCCTGGCTGGTATACCTCCCCATGACCACCATCCTGGCTGGTATACCTCCCCATGACCACCATCCTGGCTGGTATACCTCCCCATGACCACCATCTTGGCTAGTATATCTCCCCATGACCACCATCCTGGCTGGTATACCTCCCCATGACCACCATCCTACCTGGTATACCTCCCCATGACCACCATCCTGGCTGGTATACCTCCCCATGACCACCATCCTGGCTGGTATACCTCCCCATGACCACCATCCTGGCTGGTATACCTCCCCATGACCACCATCCTGGCTGGTATACCTCCCCATGACCACCATCCTGGCTGGTAGATCTCCGCATGACCACCATCTCAGCCACGCCAGCCCGCACAACCGTCTCTGAAATACTGCACAACTTGTCGAATGCTCTCGGGCTGTAGCTGAGGGGCCCCTGAGTCTGGCGGCCCTGACCAAGCGCCAACCCACTCCTTTTTTTTTTTTTTCTTCTTGTGATAGACGAGAAAGTTAAGCTCCTGCATAATCAGTTCTCCCTTACCACCACTGGCGTTAGCGCTGCGCTTAAATCTCCTCTGGAGTATTAAAAAGAAACTATATATACGTGCGAAGCAAAAGCCCCAAGATTACTCCGCAAGTTGTGTGGGACGAAGATAAGTACGTGTAAGATAAATGTAAACTAAGCTATCTTTAAGATTCTCCTTCACTCTCTCTCGTTTTCTTTCATTCATATTTTTGTTTTTCTCGTCGAGGTAATGAGGGGGGCTTTGCCCCGAACCTCCTTCAAGATTTATTTTTGACATTTTGAATGGAGGAGTTTCACCTTCATTTCGCTCAGTATCAGAAAATGGCAGAGGTAATTACGGGGTCGGACATGCAGCAGGCGAAATGGTCGTCTAATGTTCATTTCTACGTCTCTGGCTCCAAGTGGTGTAGGAGGAACCTCGTGAGGCAACACATATTGCATTAATTCACAGTCAGATGGAAAATTTTTGTGACCTCTAGTCCAGTGGTTAACGTGTCGGCCTGACACACGGTAGGACTGGGTATGAATTCTCGACACCCATAAGTCGTTATATATATATATATATATATATATATATATATATATATATATATATATTTCTCTTTTTTTTTTTGCTTTGTCGCTGTCTCCCGCGTTTGCGAGGTAGCGCAAGGAAGCAGACGAAAGAAATGGCCCAACCCACCCTCATACACATGTATATACATACGTCCACACACGCAAATATACATACCTACACAGCTTTCCATGGTTTACCCCAGACGCTTCACATGCCCTGATTCAATCCACTGACAGCACGTCAACCCCGGTATACCACATCGATCCAATTCACTCTATTCCTTGCCCTCCTTTCACCCTCCTGCATGTTCAGGCCCCGATCACACAAAATCTTTTTCACTCCATCTTTCCACCTCCAATTTGGTCTCCCACTTCTCCTCGTTCCCTCCACCTCCGACACATATATCCTATTGGTCAATCTTTCCTCACTCATTCTCTTCATGTGCCCAAACCATTTCAAAACACCCTCTTCTGCTCTCTCAACCACGCTCTTTTTATTTCCACACATCTCTCTTACCCTTACGTTACTTACTCGATCAAACCACCTCACACCACACATTGTCCTCAAACATCTCATTTCCAGCACATCCATCCTCCTGCGCACAACTCTATCCATAGCCCACGCCTCGCAACCATACAACATTGTTGGAACCACTATTCCTTCAAACATACCCATTTTTGCTTTCCGAGATAATGTTCTCGAATTTCACACATTCTTCAAGGCTCCCAGGATTTTCGCCCCCTCCCCCACCCTATGATCCACTTCCGCTTCCATGGTTCCATCCGCTGCCAGATCCACTCCCAGATATCTAAAACACTTTACTTCCTCCAGTTTTTCTCCATTCAAACTTACCTCCCAATTGACTTGACCCTCAACCCTACTGTACCTAATAACCTTGCTCTTATTCCCATTTACTCTTGACTTTCTTCTTTCACACACTTTACCAAACTCAGTCACCAGCTTCTGCAGTTTCTCACATGAATCAGCCACCAGCGCTGTATCATCAGCGAACAACAACTGACTCACTTCCCAAGCTCTCTCATCCACAACAGACTTCATACTTGCCCCTCTTTCCAAAACTCTTGCATTTACCTCCCTAACAACCCCATCCATAAACAAATTAAACAACCATGGAGACATCACACACCCCTGCCGCAAACCTACATTCACTGAGAACCAATCACTCTCCTCTCTTCCTACACGTACACATGCCTTACATCCTCGATAAAAACTTTTCACTGCTTCTAACAACTTGCCTCCCACACCATATATTCATAATACCTTCCACAGAGCATCTCTATCAACTCTATCATATTCCTTCTCCAGATCCATAAATGCTACATACAAATCCATTTGCTTTTCTAAGAATTTCTCACATACATTCTTCAAAGCAAACACCTGATCCACACATCCTCTACCACTTCTGAAACCACTCTGCTCTTCCCCAGTCTGATGCTCTGTACATGCCTTCACCCTCTCAATCAATACCCTCCCATATAATTTACCACGAATACTCAACAAACTTATACCTCTGTAATTTGATCACGCACTCTTATCCCCTTTGCCTTTGTACAATGGCACTATGCACGCATTCCGCCAATCCTCAGGCACCTCACCATGAGTCATACATACATTGAATGACCTTACCAACCAGTCAATAATACAGTCACCCCCTTTTTTAATAAATTCCACTGCAATACCATCCAAACCTGCTGCCTTGCCGGCTTTCATCTTCATATATACGTGGAAAGTTGGAAAATGATACTTCCCACGTATTCCCTGCGTGTCGTGGAAAGCGACGAGAATGTTTGGGAGCAGTGGATGGAATCCCCTCCCCTTCTTGCAATGCAGTTCCTCGATGTTTGAACTGACACATACACACAGACTTACGTAGCTTAGGCTGGGATCTATATATGCGCGCGCGCGTGTATGTGCGTGTGTGTGTGTGTGTGTGTGTGTGTGTGTGTGTGTGTGTGTGTGTGTGTGTGTGTGTGTGTGTGTGTGTGTGTGTGTGTGTGTGTGTGTGTGTGTGTGTGTGTGTGCACAGGGAGAAAGACATGGTACAGATATACAAGGTTAAGATACGGAGTGAATCTCCTCTCTTAACACACACACACACACACACACACACACACACACACACACACACACACACACACACACACGCACGCACACACACACACACACACACACACACATCATGACCACCAATTTGTGTTTCCACCATAAATTTCAATTCACAGAATAAGAGTAATTAACTACAAAAGATAATGAAGACATAACGAGATTAGATTAGGCCACAAAACACCGTAGAACCCCATCACTGTCCGTAGTAACAGACTTTAATGATATAACCAGGCGAGCGTGGGGTAGTTAGGGGGGTGGGTTGGGGATAGAGCAAATCATAAAAAAATACTTCCTGAACAAATTATATTAGGATAATGAACCCTACGTCAAATGGAATTGCGGAGGCTTCTCTGGTAGCAAGAGCAGCTACAGCAACAGCAGAGCCCCCCCCCCAAAGGAGACCCAGAGCGAATGTTGAGGGGACGAGTTGAGCGACGCCAGGACAATGAAGGAAAATAAGGACAATATGATATACATGGATCTTCCATATGGGTGATCATGAAGTGAGCGTCATGGAGATCGGACGGTAGGGAGGTGTACACATGGAAGGTGGATGAGGGAGGTGGCAAGTCGGGAGGCCTAATCCCGCCGACATCACCACAGGTTGGTTGAGGGAGGGGCGGGCTTGGGTCGTAAGCCATCTGGACGGGTTAATTTGCGGAAGACAATACGCCTGGACCATTAAAGTGATATTACTCTGGTAAGACAACAAACAGGGGTAAAACAAAATCTACAACAGAAAAAAATGAATCAGATAGCATTTTTCTAACATGACAACTTGTCTTGAAACGAAAGCAAGCTTAATTGAAACAATATAAGACAATACAATTTGGGAAAGACAACGTACCCTCCGTGATAAGAGTCACTTGGATAAGACTCACCCTCACTACTTAAGACAAAACTACTGGGAAGACAACATACCAAATGAGATAACACACTAAGACAATACAATTCCTCAGAGATATACAGCCCAACACAACACAACACACTGCAGCAAGACAATACACCAAAACAATAGAATACATCTTAACTACAGAACACATCTGCACAACGCATCACACTGCAGCAAGACAATACACGAACATAATAAAAATCAAAACACATTTTGCAGGTGAGAACAGCACTACGATACGACAATGAATGAGGGACAACATACACAAACAAGACGACACTTAAAAGGACAAGACATGAGACAGAAACAGCAACAACAAGAGCATCAACAACAACAACAACAACAACAACAACAACAACAACATACCTGCGCAAAAGACTCTGTAGTAAATGCAACACATAACAAAAACAATATGAGGGCAAAAGCGACATATCACAAAAGGACAATATAACAGGAAAAGAAACACACAAGAACAATACAAGAGACATAACAACACAACAAGCAACACATCTATATTGGTCTGACACATTCATAGAACAAAAAAAATCTAATGATATCACCAGAACAGGGAGAAAAGACAACCCAGTGACGTCACGAATCACGTGACCCACATGTGCAAAAATATGTAAACAATTGTGGCGTCTAAAAAGCGTTCGTTCTGTTCGCTGTACGAGGAATTCTGATTCAGAGCCGAGGCAACACTTTCGTGAGGTCAAATCAGAATACTTTAATCGTATCTTTTGCGAGAAAAAAACTTATTCACAGTATTTTAAAATCATGTCACGTAAGGTCAATACATTAGAAACACTGATGATAATTAAAAGACTTTAGAATCCATTCGAGATAACTCATGCATTGTCAGTAATAGCATCCACTATTTTGTCTCGTAGGTCACTAATGACTGAGAGCTTGGTAGGGTTTTAATGAACATATTCCCATTAGACTACAACCTCGAATATATGTCTGTTATTTAGCCATGTGTTTGGTCATTTTGTGAGGCATGTCTAACTTGTTTCTATTCCCTACGAGTCATTTTATGGAGAGTTTTGATAATTTAATAAAAAGCAAAACTTCCAATATTTTCTTTCTCATTTCATGGAGAGTTTTGATAATGTAAGAGAAAACAAACCTGTTTCAATACTTTTCGTGGAGTTCTATCATGATGGCAAGAAGGTATATAAGATGTAATATAGAAAGCAAGAATCATGAGAGAAGGATGAAGAGGGCTAAAGGAGAGGAGATGGGAAAATAAAAAGATAAAGAAGAAGACACACACATACACACAGGCAGCGTTGCTGACCATGAGTCAGCGCGGGCTGGTTTTCATCCCCCGGCTTAGTCTGGTGTGTGTGTGTGTGTGTGTGTGTGTGTGTGTGTGTGTGTACACACAAAAGTAAAGACATGATACATACATATATAGGGTTAAGAGAGGGGTAACGCGAGTGTAAAACAATCTCCCCGTAACACGCAAGTGATAATCACACACACACACACACACACACACACACACATCTATGTACGTATGCAAATAGCATAAACCAAGACAAATGCCAGCAGCGCGTATTAAGGTTTAACTCGACTGTGCGCTAGCAAGATTGTACGCTGGAGAACATGAAAAACTCCAGTAGACGATATACAGCTTACCCTAAGCTGGCATATCAGCGCTGTGCAGCCTCAGCGCTGGACTGACGGTTATAGAATTCCACCAAGTTTTAACTTTTCCTCTGAGTCACCATTTTCCGTCAACACTAACGACATCTCGTTTTCAGGTGGGGAAACATTAAGAAAAGAAAAAGTGCCATACATGCACAACGGGGAAATCTGTTGTAGGAAGTTACGAGCCTAAACTTTGGTCAGTTTTTTAACAGAACTTTTTGGTGATTTGGGAAGGGGAGTGTTTTTTTATCCCTTATTATTACTGTTGTCATTAGTACGTGTCGTATAAAGTTTGTATGGACGAAGAAAGTTGTAAACTAGATATCTTTTTTTGTAGCTATGAACGAGGTTAGATAAAATCGAATTCAGTACTGAATATAATATGCATATGAGATGAAACTTGTTAATGAACTACTCATTGCCTCTAATTAATCGTTTAGGAACTAAACTGTTTTCTTTTTTTTTTAAATCTACGAGAGGCGTCCTCCAAGGTGTCATCATTTACAGAAAAGATTGAAAAAAAATAAGCTGATGAATTTGCATACGTCTTGTCTCAGCATTTGTGGTGAGGGACGAGGACCTATTGGTGGGGCTGCGATGGTGAGAGTGGCGTTACTGGGGATGAAAGTGGCGCAAAGGCTGTGTAGTGGTGGAGAAGGTGGCGCAGAGGCGGTGTAATGGTGGAGAAGGTGGCGCAGAGGCGGTGTAGTGGTGGAGAAGGTGGGGCAGAGGCGGTGTAGTGGAGGAGAAGGTGGCGCAGAGGCGGTGTAGTGGAGGAGAAGGTGGCGCAGAGGCGGTGTAGTGGTGGAGAAGGTGGCGCAGAGGCGGTGTATTGGTGGAGAAGGTGGTGCAGAGGCGGTGTAGTGCTGGAGAAGGGTTGATGTAGAGGCGGACGGAGTGGTGGCGTAGTTTGACGGTGGACTAAGGGTGGAGAAGGTGGTGTAGCGATGGAAGAAGAGATGGAGGTGGGAGAGGCGATCGTGTTTTGGTGGAGGAAGTGGATGCGTAGTTATACTGCAGGTGGCGTAAGGGGTTGTGGCGGAGGAGTAGGAGAAGGAAGAGAACAGGAACAGGATTGGAACTCCTTCAAAAAAAAAGAAAAAAAGAAGAATCTGCTTTACAGTCATTATTTGAACACGATTAAGACATAAGCAACACCACAGGAGTGCAGCCCCTGGACGATGTCGTCCCCTCCGCCTCCCCACTGTTGTGTGGTACATGATTCACCGTGATGGGTGACGGATCTGAGTATACTCATGACCTTCAGAAAATCTCACTCATCAGTGACTCACGCTGCCCGACACCCTCACTGAACCCTGACGCATCAGACCGTTCCTTGGACACCGCTTTGGATATATTGGCACATTGAACCATCATATCCAAAATGTTATCTTCGGCTGCAGGTCACGAGGTCGGGCGAGGTCATGATAGCTGGTGGGTAGGGTGCGAAGCGAGGCGAGGCGAGGCGAGGCGTGGTCACATTCTAGGTATAATACCGCAAGAGGTCTTGGTGATTCAGGATCTGTACCTGTTGTATTAAAAAGGCTTCGTTCATGGGTTCCCGGTCCACCTAATTAACCTTGACTTGCGAATTTTTGCTTTTCGAACGCTGGGGTTCACATGGATTTCTGGGGCAAGGGGATGATGAGACGAATTCGAGAGAGAGAGAGAGAGAGAGAGAGAGAGAGAGAGAGAGAGAGAGAGAGAGAGAGAGAGAGAGAGAGAGAGAGAGAGAGAGAATTACATATGTTACGAAAATCACATATTCCGAAGGACACATGTTACATATTCCGTTAAACAGAGGTGGGGAAACAGAATTGAAAAAATATAAACGGGATTATTGATTCATCTTTTAAAATTACCCAGCAAATCAAATCCTCGGATTTTCTTTATTTTCTCCCACCAGTTGTAATTACCATCAGCTACGCGTATCCTTGCCTCCTGTTTCATATCGCTGCAATGCCAGGTCTACACCTAGGCTGCTAAAGCACATTGCTGCCCAGCCAGTACCTAACCTAGCTGAAGCTACTCTAACCTAATGTATATAACTTTAATTTACTTTGATCTATCCTGTCCTAGCTCACCATACCTCACCCTACTCTAACTCATCCGGACTTGACCAAACATACCCTTACCTATCCTCTCCTATCTTGACCTATATCAACCTGGCTCACCCTTAACTAACTCTACCGTGAATCATACAAACTCAGCAGAAATTACTCTTGCCTAGCTTAGACCCATCCTGACCTTAACTAATCTAAACTAACCTACTATAACTCTTCCAAAGCTAAACTAGCCTAGCCCATTCTAACCTAACACCACTCTTCCATACGTATACCAGGCTAACGTAATCAAACCTAACCTAAAAAAGACCAAACTTAACCCAACCTAACCAAAACTAATCTAACCTACCCTAACCTAGTTTTACATAAATGCTTCAAAGGAAAGCATTATCAAAGCATTGTTATGTTTTTAAATGCTTTCTTCTTGTGTTTTCATAAGGTAACAGTCAGCAAGAAACAGGCTCTGCTTCTCGTGTTCATAGCAAGAGAAGTTAATCATCTGTGACCTTGTGGGGACAGACATTGATTATTAATTCCACAGGACCGATGAGCACCTTGATAATCATGGTATCTGATGTGGATGATCAGAAAAAAAGATTGAAAAATGGAGTTAAAAGAAACAAGGGTAATGTATTCTTCTTCTACTTCTCCTTCTTATTATCTTTATCATTATTATATTCATAATTATTGTTATTATTATTATCATTTTCATTATTATTATTACTATTATTATTATTATTATTATTATTATTATTATTATTATTATTATATTATTATTATTATTATTATTATCATTAGTGTTATTATCATTATCATTAGCATTGTTATAAATATGTTAACGAGAGCAATAGTTATACTGAAAAACCTAACAGCAGTAAAAATGACAGCGTTGGTGATGATTATGATAATGATGACGGTAATTACAACTGGACCTCTAATTTCGGGCCATCAAATGCAGTATTGTCCCCCATATAGCACCCAGTAGAGGGAGCCGTCCCCTTGTTGAAGTTGACTATATATTTTGTAATTTTTTTTTAGCAACTTTATCTTTATTCCCTTTCCTCTCCCTGCTTACAGTCTGAGGATAGTACATTCATTGATTATCATTATGATTATAGTCATTATCATCATGATTAATTTTCCAATACAATCACAGAATATAAGGAGAAATATCAACTTCTGTGTTCATGATTTTTCGTGACTTTTTGAAGGGTGTTCACGAAGCACTGACGTTACCCAGGTTTCATGAGAAGGATAATCCCTTGAGCACGACGGTACGACCCTCGCACACTGCAACACGACCATCGTGCACGACGACACGACTTTTGACTTCGATAAAACAACCCTTGTGCACGACGGTACAGTCCTAATCACGACAAGGAAACCCTTGAATACTGCGTCACGACCCTTGAGCACGACGGTACAATCCTTGTGCATTGCCGTACGACCCGACACAAGATTGACATACGGTGTTTTTATGCGCGGTCAGGTTAAGACGCAGGTAAAGTTAGGGTCAGGGTGACTCCTCAAACAACCTTGTCTCTCACTAATAACTCGGTCTTTCTTCTTCTTCTCTGTGCATATTTCTAGCTTGATTTGTCCTTAGTCATCTCATTCTGTAACTGTCCCCAGATGTCTTAATACACGAAAGCGCTCAGGATCTCGTGTTTCCTTTTCCATATGGGTTATATATATATATATATATATATATATATATATATATATATATATATATATATATATATATATATATATATATATATATATTGTTCATTTTTTTTTTTTTTTTTTTTGCCGCTGTCTCCCGCGTTTGCGAGGTAGCGCAAGGAAACAGACGAAAGAAATGGCCCAACCCACCCCCATACATATGTATATACATACGTCCACACACGCAAATATACATACCTACACAGCTTTCCATGGTTTACCCCAGACGCTTCACATGCCTTGATTCAATCCACTGACAGCACGTCAACCCCGGTATACCACATCGCTCCAATTCACTCTATTCCTTGCCCTCCTTTCACCCTCCTGCATGTTCAGGCCCCGATCACACAAAATCTTTTTCACTCCATCTTTCCACCTCCAATTTGGTCTCCCTCTTCTCCTCGTTCCCTCCACCTCCGACACATATATCCTCTTGGTCAATCTTTCCTCACTCATTCTCTCCATGTGCCCAAACCATTTCAAAACACCCTCTTCTGCTCTCTCAACCACGCTCTTTTTATTTCCACACATCTCTCTTACCCTTACGTTACTTACTCGATCAAACCACCTCACACCACACATTGTCCTCAAACATCTCATTTCCAGCACATCCATCCTCCTGCGCACAACTCTATCCATAGTCCACGCCTCGCAACCATACAACATTGTTGGAACCACTATTCCTTCAAACATACCCATTTTTGCTTTCCGAGATAATGTTCTCGACTTCCACACATTCTTCAAGGCTCCCAGGATTTTGGGGGCATGGAGAGAATGAGCGAGGAAAGATTGACCAAGAGGATATATGTGTCGGAGGTGGAGGGAACGAGGAGAAGTGGGAGACCAAATTGGAGGTGGAAAGATGGAGTGAAAAAGATTTTGTGTGATCGGGGCCTGAACATGCAGGAGGGTGAAAGGCGTGCAAGGAATAGAGTGAATTGGATCGATGTGGTATACCGGGGTTGACATGCTGTCAGTGGATTGAATCAGGGCATGTGAAGCGTCTGGGGTAAACCATGGAAAGTTGTGTGGGGCCTGGATGTGGAAAGGGAGCTGTGGTTTCGGGCATTATTGCATGACAGCTAGAGACTGAGTGTGAACGAATGATGCCTTTGTTGTCTTTTCCTAGTGCTACCTCGCACACATGAGGGGGAAGGGGGATGGTATTCCATGTGTGGCGAGGTGGCGATGGGAATGAATAAAGGCAGACAGTGTGAATTGTGTGCATTGGTATATATGTATGTGTCTCTGTGTGTATATATATGTGTACATTGAGATGTATATGTATGTATATTTGCGTGTGTGGACGTGTATGTATATACATTGTGTATGGGGGTGGGTTGGGCCATTTCTTTCGTCTGTTTCCTTGCGCTACGTCGCAAACGCGGGAGACAGCGACAAAACAAAATAAAAAAAGAAATATATATATATATATATATATATATATATATATATATATATATATATATATATATATATATATATATATATATATATATATCTGAGTTCACGGGAAAAGTGAAACACGATAAGTTCCCAAGTGCACTTTTATGTAATAATCACATCATCAGGGGAAACACAGGAGAGAAATATAACAGTGAGTTGATATACAACGAAGAGACGTAGCTAGGACGCCATTTGGTAAACATGTGATTGTCCAAGACAGAGAACGAAAGTATCATAAACTTATTATGTGAAGGCGAATTGTTTACAAATTTTATCAACAATAAAGTTATCCAATTTTTATAGACCTTCACTGATATTAAGATTATAATTCTTTGTGTATTTAATAATAGAAGATTCAATGATATTTCTCGTGATACTGGAGTTAGAGTTAATAACTGAGATTGCATTACTCCAGTCAATACAATGGTCATAGTTTTTTTACGTGATTAAACAAGGCATTTGATTCTTGTCCGGATCTTACACTATATTTATGTTGCTTAAGTCTAACAGAAAGATCTTTACCAGTCTGTCCAACATAAAACTTATCACAATTTTTACATGGCACTTTATAGATGGACCCAGGAAAATTTTCTGATGAGTTCCTCATTAAGATATTCTTTATAGTATTATTGCTGCTGAAGGCAACATTTACATTAAAGGATTTTAGCAATATGGGAAGTATACACACACATATATATATACATCCCTGGGGATAGGGGAGAAAGAATACTTCCCACGTATTCCCTGCGTGTCGTAGAAGGCGACTAAAAGGGGAGGGAGCGGGGGGCTGGAAATCCTCCCCCTCTCGTTTTTTTTTTAGTTTTCCAAAAGAAGGAACAGAGAATTGGGCCAGGTGAGGGTATTCCCTCAAGGCCCAGTCCTCTGTTCTTAACGCTACCTCGCTAATGCGGGAAATGGCGAATAGTTTGAAAGAAAAAAGAAAAAGGGAAGTAAAACAAGAGGGGAGGATTTCCAGCACCCCGCTCTCTTCCCTTTTAGTCGCCTTCTACAACACGCAGGGAATACGTGGGAAGTATTCTTTCTCCCCTATCCCCAGGGATGTATATATATATGTGTGTGTATATATATATATATATATATATATATATATATATATATATATATATATATATATATATATATATATATATATATATATATATATATATTTTTTTTTTTTTTTTCATTTTTACTATTATCATTACTATTATTATTTTGCTTTGTCGCTGTCTCCCGCGTTAGCGAGGTAGCGCAAGGAAACAGACGAAACAAGGGCCCAACCGACCCACATACACATATATATACATACCCGTCCACACATGCACATATATATACCTATACATCTCAACGTATACATATATATATATATACACATACAGACATATACATATATACACATGTACATATTTCATACTGTCTGCCTCTATTCATTCCCATCGCCACCCCGCCACACATGAAATAACAACCCCATCCCCCCTGATTTGCGCGAGGTAGCGCTAGGAAAAGAGAAGAAAGGCCACATTCGCTCACATTCAGTCTCTAGCTGTCATGTAATAATGCACCGAAACGACAGCTCCCTTTTCACATCCAGGCCCCACAGAACTTTCCATGGTTTACCCCAGACACTTCACATGCCCTGGCTCAATCCATTGACAGCACGTCGACCCCGGTATACCACTTTATTCCAATTCACTGTATTCCTCTCACGCCTTTCACCCTCCTGCATGTTTAGGCCCCAATCACTCAAAATCTTTTTCACTCCATCCTTCTACCTCCAATTTGGTCTCCCACTTCTCCTCGTTCCCTCCACCTCTGACACATATATTCTCTTGGTCAATCTTTCCTCATTCATTCTCTCCATTTGGCCAAACCATTTCAATACACCCTCTCCTGCTCTCTCAACCACACTCTTTTTATTACCACACATCTCTCTTACCCTATTATTACTTAATTGATCAAACCACCTCACACCACATATTGTCCTCAAACATCTCATTTCCAGCACATCCCCACTCCTCCACACAACTCTATCTATAGCCCACGCCTCGCAACCATATAACATTGCAGGAACCACTATTCCTTCAAAGATACCCATTTTTGCTTTCCGAGATAATGTTCTCGTCTTCCACACATTCTTCAACGCTCCCAGAACTTTCGCCCCCTCCCCCACCTCATGATTCACTTCCAGTTCCATGGTTCCATCCGCTGCCAAATCCACTTCTAGATATCTAAAGCACTTCACTTCTTCCAGTTATCTCCATTCAAACTTACCTCTCAGTTGACTTGTCCCTCAACTCTACTGTACCTAATAACCTTGCTCTTATTCACATTTACTCCCAGCTTTCTTCTATCACACACTTTACCAAACTCAGTCACCAGCTTCTGCAGTTTCTC
Source organism: Panulirus ornatus (assembly GCF_036320965.1). NCBI lineage: Eukaryota > Metazoa > Arthropoda > Malacostraca > Decapoda > Palinuridae > Panulirus > Panulirus ornatus. The sequence continues at coordinate 14,041,566 of NC_092290.1, read as the reverse complement.
ACATGAATCAGCCACCAGCGCTGTATCATCAGCGAACAACAACTGACTCACTTCCCAAGCTCTCTCATCCACAACAGACTGCATACTTGCCCCTCTTTCCAAAACTCTTGCATTCACCTCTATAACAACCCTATCCATAAACAAATTAAACAACCATGGAGACATCACGCACCCCTGCCACAAACCTTCATTCCCTGAGAACCAATCACTTTCCTCTCTTCCTACACGTACACATGCCTTACATCCTCGATAAAAAGCTTTTCACTGCTTCTAACAACTTGCCTCTCACACCATATATTCTTAATACCTTCCACAGAGCATCTCTATCAACTCTATCATATGTCTTGTACAGATCCATAAATGCTACATACAAATCCATTTGCTTTTCTAAGTATTTCTCACATACATTCTTCAAAACAAACACCTGATCCACACATCTTCTACATTCTACCACTTCTGAAACCACACTACTCTTCCCCAATCTGATGCTCTGTACATGCATTCACCCTCTCAATCAATACCCTCCCATATAATTTCCCAGGAATACTCAACAAACTTATACCTCTGTAATCTGAGCACTCACTCTTATCCCCTTTGCCTTTGTACAATGGCACTATGCAAGCATTCCGCCAATCCTCAAGCACCTCACCATGAGTTGTACATACATCAAATAACCTTACCAACCAGTCAACAATAAAGTCACCCTCTTTTTTAATAAATTTCACTGCAATACCATCCAAACCCGCTGCCTTGCCGGCTTTCATCTTCCGCAAAGCTTTTACTACTTCTTCTCTGTTTAACAAATCATTTTCCCTAACCATCTCACCTTGGACACCACCTCAACCAAAACACCCTATATCTGCCACTCTGTCATGAAACACATTCAACAAACCTTCAAAATACTCATTCCATCTCCTTCTCACATCACGACTTCTTGTTATCACCTCCCCATTAGCCCTCTTCACTGAAGTTTCCATTTGTTCCTTTGTCTTACGCACTTTATTTACCTCCTTCCAAAACATCTTTTCATTCTCCCTAAAATTTAATGATACTCTGTCACTCATTTACTCTCTTTTTCACCTCTTGCACCTTTTTCTTGACCTCCTGCCTCTTCCTTTTATACCTCTCCCACTCATTTGCCTTATTTCCCTGCGAAAATCGTCCAAATGCCTCTCTCTTCTCTTTCACTAATACTTTTACTTCTTCATCCCACCACTCACTACCCTTTCTAATTTCCCCACCTCCCACGCTTCTCATGCCACAAGCATCTTTTGCGCAAGCCATCACTGATTCTCTAAATGCATCATATTCCTCCCCCACAACCCTTACGTCCTTTGTTCTCACCTTTTTGCATTCTGTATTCAGTCTCTTATGGTACTCCCTCAAACAAGTCTCTTTCCCAAGCTCGCTTACTCTCACCACTCTTTTCACCCCAACATTCTCTCTTCTTTTCTGAAATCCTCTACAAATCTTCACCTTTGCCTCCACAAGATAATGATCAGACATCCCCTTCCGTTGCACCTCTCAGCACATTAACATGCAAAAGTCTCTCTTTCGCGCGCCTATCAATTAACATGTAATCCAATAGTGCTCTCTGGCCATCTCTCCTTACATACGTATACTTATGCATATCTCTCTTTTTAAACCAGGTATTCCAAATCACCAGTCCTTTTTCAGCACATAAATCTACAAGCTCCTCACCATTTTCAGTTACAACACTGGACACCCCATGTACACCAATTATTCTCTCAACAGCCACAATTCTCACCTTCTCATTCAAATCACCCATCAGTATAACCCGGTCTCGTGCTTCAAAACTACTAACATACTCACACAGCTGCTCCCAAAACACTTGACTCTCTTGATCTTTCCTCTCATGCCCAGGTGTATATGCACCAATAATCACCCATCTCTCTTCATTCACATTCACTCCCATCACTCCTGTTTCAGGAGTAGTGCTACTCCTTCCCTTGCTCTTATCCTCTCACTAACCCCTGACTTTACTCCAAAGACATTCCCAAACCTTTCTTCCCTTTTACCCTTGAGCTTCGTTTCACTCAGAGCCAAAACATCCAGGTTCCTTTCCTCAAATATACTACCTACCTCTCCTTTTTCCTCATCTTGGTTATATCCGCACACATTTAGACACCCCAGTCTGAGCGTTCGAAGACGATGAACACTCCCCGCATGACTCCTTCTTCTGTTTCCCCTTTTAGAAAGTTAAAATATAAGGAGGGGAGGGTTTCCAGCCCCCCGCTCCCGTCCCCTACAATCGCCTTTTACGTCACGTGAGGAATGCGTGGGAAGTATTCTTTCTCCCCTACCCCCATGGATAATATATATATATATATATATATATATATATATATATATATATATATATATATATATATATATATATATATATATATATATATATTTATATATATATATATATATATATATATATATATATATATATATATATATATATATATATATATATATATATATTTTTTTTTTTTTTTGTATTTTTTCAAACTATCATTTCCCGCATCAGCAAGGTAGCGTTAAGAACAGAGGACTGGGCCTCTGAGGAAACATCCTCACGTGGCCCCTTCTCTCTTCCTTCTTTTGGAAAATTAAAATAAAAACAAGAGGGGAGGATTTCCAGCCCCCCGCTCCCTCCCCTTTTAGTCGCCTTCTACGACACGCAGGGAATACGTGGGAAGTAATCTTTCTCCCCTATCCCCAGGGATATATATATATATATATATATATATATATATATATATATATATATATATATATATATATATATATATATATATATATATATATATATATATATCCCTGGGGATAGGGGAGAAAGAATACTTCCCACGTATTCCCTGCGTGTCGTAGAAGGCGACTAAAAGGGGAGGGAGCGGGGGGCTGGAAATCCTCCCCTCTCATTTTTTTTTTTTTTTTTTTTTTTTTCCAAAAGAAGGAACAGAGAAGGGGGCCATATGAGGATATTCCCTCAAAGGCCCAGTCCTCTGTTCTTAACGCTACCTCGCTAATGCGGGAAATGGCGAATAGTATGAAAAAAAAAAAAAAATATATATATATATATATATATATATCCCTGGGGATAGGGGATTAAGAATACTTCCCACGTATTCCCTGCGTGTCGTAGAAGGCGACTAAAAGGGGAGGGAGCGGGGGGCTGGAAATCCTCCCCTCTCGTTTTTTTTTTTTTTTTTTTTTTTTTTTTTTTTTTTTTTTTTTTTTTTTTTAAATTTTCCAAAAGAAGGAACAGAGGGGGCCAGTTGAGGATATTCCAAAAAAAGGCCCAGTCCTCTGTTCTTAGCGCTACCTCGCTAACGCGGGAAATGGCGAATAGTTTAAAAGAAAAGAATATATATATATATATATATATATATATATATATATATATATATGGATATATATATATATATATATATATATATATATATATATATATATATATATATATATATATATATATATATATATATGTATATATATACAATAATATATATATATATATATATATATATATATATATATATATATATATATATATATATATATATATATATATATATATATATATATATATATATATATATATATATCATTATCTTGTGGAGGCTAAGGTGAAGATTTGTATGGGTTTCCAGAAAAGAAGAGTGAATGTTGGGGTGAAGAGGGTGGTGAGAGTAAGTGAGCTCGGGAAGGAGACTTGTGTGAGGAAGTACCAGGAGAGACTGAGTACAGAATGGAAAAAGGTGAGAACAATGGAAGTAAGGGGAGTGGGGGAGGAATGGGATGTATTTAGGGAATCAGTGATGTATTGCGCAAAAGATGCTTGTGGCATGAGAAGAGTGGGAGGTGGGTTGATTAGAAAGGGTAGTGAGTGGTGGGATGAAGAAGTAAGAGTATTAGTGAAAGAGAAGAGAGAGGCATTTGGAAGATTTTTGCAGGGAAAAAATGAAATTGAGTGGGAGACGTGTAAAAGAAAGAGACAGGAGGTCAAGAGAAAGGTGCAAGAGGTGAAAAAAAGGGCAAATGAGAGTTGGGGTGAGAGAGTATCATTAAATTTTATGGAGAATAAAAAGATGTTCTGGAAGGAGGTAAATAAAGTGCGTAAGACAAGGGAGCAAATGGGAACTTCAGTGAAGGGCGCAAATGGGGAGGTGATAACAAGTAGTGGTGATGTGAGAAGGAGATGGAGTGAGTATTTTGAAGGTTTGTTGAATGTGTTTGATGATAGAGTGGCAGATATAGGGTGTTTTGTCCGAGGTGGTGTGCAAAGTGAGAGGGTTAGGGAAAATGATTTGGTAAACAGAGAAGAGGTAGTAAAAGCTTTGCGGAAGATGAAAGCCGGCAAGGCAGCAGGTTTGGATGGTATTGCAGTGGAATTTATTAAAAAAGGGGGTGACTGTATTGTTGACTGGTTGGTAAGGTTATTTAATGTATGTATGACTCATGGTGAGGTGCCTGAGGATTGGCGGAATGCGTGCATAGTGCCATTGTACAAAGGCAAAGGGGATAAGAGTGAGTGCTCAAATCACAGAGGTATAAGTTTGTTGAGTATTCCTGGCAAATTGTATGGGAGGGTATTGATTGAGAGGGTGAAGGCATGTACAGAGCATCAGATTGGGGAAGAGTAGTGTGGTTTCAGAAGTGGTAGAGGATGTGTGGATCAGGTGTTTGCTTTGAAGAATGTATGTGAGAAATACTTAGAAAAGCAAATGGATTTGTATGTAGCATTTATGGATCTGGAGAAGGCATATGATAGAGTTGATAGAGATGCTCTGTGGAAGGTATTAAGAATATATGGTGTGGGAGGCAAGTTGTTAGAAGCAGTGAAAAGTTTTTATCGAGGATGTAAGGCATGTGTACGTGTAGAAAGAGAGGAAAGTGATTGGTTCTCAGTGAATGTAGGTTTGCGGCAGGGGTGTGTGATGTCTCCATGGTTGTTTAATTTGTTTATGGATGGTGTTGTTAGGGAGGTGTATGCAAGAGTTTTGGAAAGAGGGGCAAGGATGAAGTCTGTTGGGGATGAGAGTGCTTGGGAAGTGAGTCAGTTGTTGTTCGCGGATGATACAGCGCTGGTGGCTGATTCATGTGAGAAACTGCAGAAGCTGGTGACTGAGTTTGGTAAAGTGTGTGAAAGAAGAAAGTTAAGAGTAAATGTGAATAAGAGCAAGGTTATTAGGTACAGTAGGGTTGAGGGTCAAGTCAATTGGGAGGTGAGTTTGAATGGAGAAAAACTGGAGGAAGTGAAGTGTTTTAGATATCTGGTAGTGGATCTGGCAGCGGATGGAAACATGGAAGCGGAAGTGGATCATAGGGTGGGGGAGGGGGCGAAAATTCTGGGAGCCTTGAAGAATGTGTGGAAGTCGAGAACATTATCTCGGAAAGCAAAAATGGGTATGTTTGAAGGAATAGTGGTTCCAACAATGTTGTATGGTTGCGAGGCGTGGACTATGGATAGAGTTGTGCGCAGGAGGATGGATGTGCTGGAAATGAGATGTTTGAGGACAATGTGTGGTGTGAGGTGGTTTGATCGAGTAAGTAACGTAAGGGTAAGAGAGATGTGTGGAAATAAAAAGAGCGTGGTTAAGAGAGCAGAAGAGGGTGTTTTGAAATGGTTTGGTCACATGGAGAGAATGAGTGAGGAAAGATTGACCAAGAGGATATATGTGTCGGAGGTGGAGGGAACGAGGAGAAGAGGGAGACGAAATTGGAGGTGGAAAGATGGAGTGAAAAAGATTTTGTGTGATCGGGGCCTGAACATGCAGGAGGGTGAAAGGAGGGCAAGGAATAGAGTGAATTGGAGCGATGTGGTATACCGGGGTTGACGTGCTGTCAGTGGATTGAATCAAGGCATGTGAAGCGTCTGGGGTAAACCATGGAAAGCTGTGTAGGTATGTATATTTGCGTGTGTGGACGTATGTATATACATGTGTATGGGGGTGGGTTGGGCCATTTCTTTCGTCTGTTTCCTTGCGCTACCTCGCAAACGCGGGAGACAGCGACAAAGCAAAAAAAAAAAAAAAAATATATATGTATATATATATAAATATATATATATATATATATATATATATATATATATATATATATATATATATATATATATATATATATATATATATATATATATATATATATATATATATATACACACACACTAAATGATGAGATCTATATTTGGGCATTCATTTGCCCTGGTCTTCTCATTAAACATCGTGAGGATTTTTAAGTCCCAGATATGCGCTATTAGCATTCGCTCCTCTGAAGCTAAAAGTTTTATGAACTCTAATTACTCGAAAATAAAGAACAAGTCTTCTCATACACCTTCATTAACTTGTTTTTCTTTACCTTTCCGAGTCGCAGATTTAGATCATAAACAAAAATTTCTCATCAAGGTCAAACTTGAAGCGAGAGGCCGCCCTGGGTTGAGTGTATAGGCTAGACTTCTGGTTCCTGCAGTCGGTCTTCATTCAATCCAGCTGACAGGGTCCTTGGCTTAGGCTAGGATATATATATATATATATATATATATATATATATATATATATATATATATATATATATATATATATATCAATTTTGTATTGTTATAGTTTGTCGCTGTCTCCCTCATCAGCGAGGTAGCGCAAGGAAACAGACGAAAGAATGGCCCAACCCACCCAGATACACATGTATAAATTTGCACGTCCACACACGTACATATATATATCTATACATCTGAACGTATACGTATATATACACACACACAGACATATTCATACATACAAATGTACATAATTCAAACTGTCTACTCTTATTCATTCCCGTCGCCACCCCGCCACACATGAAATGACAACCCTCTCACCCCGCATGTGCGCGAGGTAGCGCCAGGAAAATACAACAAAGGCCACATTCGTTCACACTTTGTCTCTAGCTGTCATGTATAATGCACCGAAACCACAGCTCCCTTTCCATATCCAGGCCCCACAGAACTTTCCATAGTTTTTCCCAGACGCTTCACATACCCTGGTTCAATCCATTGACAACACCTCGACCCCGGTATACCACATCGTTCCAATTCCCCTCCTGCATGTCAGGCCCCGATTGGTCAAAATCATTTTCACTCCATCTTTCCAAATCCAATTTCGTCTCCCACTTCTCGTTCCCTCCACGTCTGACACATATGCTCTTTGTCAATCTTTCCTCACTCATTCTCTCCATGCGACGAAACAATTTCAAAACACCCTCTTCTGCTCTCTCAACCACGCTCTTTTTATTACCACACATCTCTCTTACCCTTTCAGTACTTACTCGATCACATCACTTCACACAACATATTGTTCTCAAACATCTCAATTCCAGCACATCCACCCTCCTCCGCACAACTCTATCTATAGCCCACGCCTCTCATCCATATAACGTTGTTGGAACCACTATTCCTTCAAACATACCCATTTTTGCTTACCGAGATAATGTTTTCTTCTTCCACACATTCTTCAAGGCTCCCAGAACTTTCGCCTCCTCCTCATCCTATGATTCACTTCCGCCTCCAGCGTTCCATCCGCTGCCAAATCCACTCCTAGATATCTAAAACACTTCACTTCCTACAGTTTTTCTTCATTCAAACTTACCTCCCAACTGACTTGTCCCTCAACCCTACTGTAGCTAACAACCTTGCTCTTATTCACATTTACTCTCAACTTTCTTCTTTCACAAACTTTACCAAACTCAGTCACCAGCTTCTGCAGTTTCTCACCCGAATCAGCCACTAGCGCTGTATCATCAGCGAACAACAACTGACTCACTTTCCAAGCTCTCTCATCTACAACATACTGCATACCTGCCCGTCTCTCCAAAACTCTTGCATTCACCCTCCTAACAACCCCATACATAAACAAATTAAACAGCCATGGAAACATCACGCATCCCTGCCGTAACCCAACATTCACTGAGAACCAATCACTTTCCTCTCTTCCCATTCGTACACATGCCTCATATTCTCGATAAAAACTTTCACAGCTTCTAACAACTTGCCTCCCACACCATATATTCTTAATACTTTCCATATAGCATCTCTGTTAACTCTATCATATGCCCTCTCCCGATCCACAAATGCTACATACAAATCTATTTGCTTTTTTAAGTATTTCTCACATACATTCTTCAAAGCAAACACCTGATCCACACATCCTCTACTACTTCTGAAACCCTACTGCTCTCCACAATCTGATACCCTGTACACGCCTTCACCCTCTCAATCAATACCATCCAATATAATTTCCCAGTCTCCCAGTTCTGGGAGCGTTGAGGAATGTGTAGAAGTCGAGAACATTATCTCGGAAAGCAAAAATGGGTATGTTTGAAGGAAGTAGTGCTTCCTACAATGTTATATGGTTGCGAGGCGTGGGCTATGGATAAAGTTGTGCGGAGGAGGGTGGATGTGCTGGAAATGAGATGTTTGAGGACAATATGTGGTGTGAGGTGGTTTGATCGAGTAAGTGATAAAAGGGTAAGAGAGATGTTTGGTAATAAAAAGAGTGTGGTTGAGAGAGCAGAAGAGGTGTTTTGAAATCGTTTGGTCACATGGATAGAATGAGTGAGGAAAGATTGACCAAGAGGATATATATGTCAGAAGTGGAGGGAACGAGGAGAAGTGGGAGACCAAATTGGAGGAGGAAAGATGCAGCGAAAAAATTTTGAGTGATCGGGACCTGAACATGCAGAAGGGTGAAAAGCGTGCAAGGAATAGAGTGAATTGGAACGATGTGGTATACCGGGGTCGACGTGCTGTCAATGGATTGAACCAGAGCAAGTGAAGCGTCTGGGGTAAACCATGGAAAGGTCTGTGGGGCCTGGATGTGGAAAGGGAGCTGTGGTTTCTTTGCATTATTACTTAACAGCTAGAGACTTAGTGTGAATGAAAGTGGCCTTAGTTGTTTTTTCCTAGCGATACCTCGCGCACGTGAGGGGGGAGGGGTTTGTTATTTCATATGTGGCGAGGTGGCGATGGGAATGAATAAAGGCAGACAGTATGAATTACGTACATGTATATATATGTATATGTCTGTGTGTTATATATATATATATATATATATATATTTTTTTTTTTTTTCTAAGTATTTCTCATATACATTCTTCAAAGCAAACACCTGATCCACACATCCTCTACCACTTCTGAAACCACACTGCTCTTCCCCGATCTGATGCTCTGTACATGCCTTCACCCTCTCAATCAATACCCTCCCATATAATTTACCATGAATACTCAACAAACTTATACCTCTGTAATTTGAGCACTCACTCAAATTTGTATGGATTTGTGTGTAGCATTTATGGATCTGGAGAAGGCATATGATAGAGTTGATAGAGATGCTCTGTGGAAGGTATTAAGAATATATGGTGTGGGAGGCAAGTTGTTAGAAGCAGTGAAAAGTTTCTATCGAGGATGTAAGGCATGTGAGGAAGAGAGGAAAGTGATTGGTTCTCAGTGAATGTAGGTTTGCGGCAGGGGTGTGTGATGTCTCCATGGTTGTTTAATTTGTTTATGGATGGGGTTGTTAGGGAGGTGAATGCAAGAGTTTTGGAAAGAGGGGCAAGTATGAAGTCTGTTGGGGATGAGAGAGCTTGGGAAGTGAGTCAGTTGTTGTTCGCTGATGATACAGCGCTGGTGGCTGATTCATGTGAGAAACTGCAGAAGTTGGTGACTGAGTTTGGTAAAGTGTGTGAAAGAAGAAAGTTAAGAGTAAATGTGAATAAGAGCAAGGTTATTAGGTACAGTAGGGTTGAGGGTCAAGTCAATTGGGAGGTGAGTTTGAATGGAGAAAAACTGGAGGAAGTGAAGTGTTTTAGATATCTGGGAGTGGATCTGGCAGCGGATGGAACCATGGAAGCGGAAGTGGATCATAGGTTGGGGGAGGGGGCGAAAATTCTGGGAGCCTTGAAGAATGTGTCGAAGTCGAGAACATTATCTCGGAAAGCAAAAATGGGTATGTTTGAAGGAATAGTGGTTCCAACAATGTTGTATGGTTGCGAGGCGTGGGCTATGGATAGAGTTGTGCGCAGGAGGATGGATGTGCTGGAAATGAGATGTTTGTGGACAACTGTACAACGCGGAGTTATATGAATACGAATAAAGTGTATATGAACGCGCACCTTCATAGAACATACAAACCTCCAACAGCCAGGATCGAACCTGGGACCCCTTGTACAGTTAGTTTCGGTAAAAGCTATCAGCTGGCTGTGTGCTCTGTTCGGAAACAACCGATAGACCCCGTTGCTCACCATTGTGAGACGAAGGGTATTCGAGTACTTAGTATTTCGAATAGTTGTTTCCTATTGTACAGTCCCTTAGCCTAGCCGTTAGCATGCCTGCCTCTTGCACAAGGGGTCCCAGGTTCGATCCTGGCTGTTGGAGGTTTGTATGTTCTATGAAGGTGAGCGTTCATATACACTTTATTCGTATATATATATATAAGCCAATATTCCAGTTTCATGATACGAGGAGTAATGGACCAGGCAGTATGATACAGTGGTTAAATTGATGAAAACTACTATTGACGTTTGTGTAAATAAACTGTACATTTCCCTTTTCCATAGCCAGAGGTTGAACCATTATGTGACATTCATTTTTCATTTCATTTCCAGCTAGAAGTTTCAATTTTCTAAATCATTTCTTACATTTTTCATATATATATATATATATATATATATATATATATATATATATATATATATATATATATATATATATATATATATATATATATATATATATATGTATATATATATTTTTTTTTTTTTTTATACTTTGTCGCTGTCTCCCGCGTCTGCGAGGTAGCGCAAGGAAACAGACGAAAGAAATGGCCCAACCCCCCCATACACATGTACATACACACGTCCACACACGCAAATATACATACCTACACAGCTTTCCATGGTTTACCCCCGGACGCTTCACATGCCTTGATTCAATCCACTGACAGCACGTCAACCCCTGTATACCACATCGCTCCAATTCACTCTATTCCTTGCCCTCCTTTCACCCTCCTGCATGTTCAGGCCCCGATCACACAAAATCCTTTTCACTCCATCTTTCCACCTCCAATTTGGTCTCCCTCTTCTCCTCGTTCCCTCCACCTCCGACACATATATCCTCTTGGTCAATCTTTCCTCACTCATTCTCTCCATGTGCCCAAACCATTTCAAAACACCCTCTTCTGCTCTCTCAACCACGCTCTTTTTATTTCCACACATCTCTCTTACCCTTACGTTACTTACTCGATCAAACCACCTCACACCACACATTGTCCTCAAACATCTCATTTCCAGCACATCCATCCTCCTGCGCACAACTCTATCCATATCCCACGCCTCGCAACCATACAACATTGTTGGAACTACTATTCCTTCAAACATACCCATTTTTGCTTTCCGGGATAATGTTCTCGACTTCCACACATTTTTCAAGGCTCCCAAAATTTTCGTCCCCTCCCCCACCCTATGATCCACTTCCGCTTCCATGGTTCCATCCGCTGACAGATCCACTCCCAGATATCTAAAACACTTCACTTCCTCCAGTTTTTCTCCATTCAAACTCACCTCCCAATTGACTTGACCCTCAACCCTACTGTACCTAAAGACCTTGCTCTTATTCACATTTACTCTTAACTTTCTTCTTCCACACACTTTACCAAACTCCGTCACCAGCTTCTGCAGTTTCTCACATGAATCCGCCACCAGCGCTGTATCATCAGCAAACAACAACTGACTCACTTCCCAAGCTCTCTCATCCCCAACAGACTTCATACTTGCCCCTCTTTCCAAGACTCTTGCATTTACCTCCCTAACAACCCCATCCATAAACAAATTAAACAACCATGGAGACATCACACACCCCTGCCGCAAACCTACATTCACTGAGAACCAATCACTTTCCTCTCTTCCTACACGTACACATGCCTTGCATCCTCGATAAAAACTTTTCACTGCTTCTAACAACTTGCCTCCCACACCATATATTCTTAATACCTTCCACAGAGCATCTCTATCAACTCTATCATATGCCTTCTCCAGATCCATAAATGCTACATACAAATCCATTTGCTTTTCTAAGTATTTCTCACATACATTCTTCAAAGCAAACACCTGATCCACACATCCTCTACCACTTCTGAAACCACACTGCTCTTCCCCAATCTGATGCTCTGTACATGCCTTCACCCTCTCAATCAATACTCTCCCATATAATTTACCAGGAATACTCAACAAACTTATACCTCTGTAATTTGAGCACTCACTCTTATCCCCTTTGCCTTTGTACAATGGCACTATGCACGCATTCCGCCAATCCTCAGGCACCTCACCATGAGTCATACATACATTAAATAACCTTACCAACCAGTCAACAATACAGTCACCCCCTTTTTTAATAAATTCCACTGCAATACCATCCAAACCTGCTGCCTTGCCGGCTTTCATCTTCCGCAAAGCTTTTACTACCTCTTCTCTGTTTACCAAATCATTTTCCCTAACCCTCTCACTTTGCACACCACCTCGACCCAAACACCCTATATCTGCCACTCTGTCATCAGACACATTCAACAAACCTTCAAAATACTCATTCCATCTCCTTCTCACATCACCACTACTTGTTATCACCTCCCCATTTGCGCCCTTCACTGAAGTTCCCATTTGCTCCCTTGTCTTACGCACCCTATTTACCTCCTTCCAGAACATCTTTTTATTCTCCCTAAAATTTACTGATAGTCTCTCACCCCAACTCTCATTTGCCCTTTTTTTCACCTCTTGCACCTTTCTCTTGACCTCCTGTCTCTTTCTTTTATACTTCTCCCACTCAATTGCATTTTTTCCCTGCAAAAATCGTCCAAATGCCTCTCTCTTCTCTTTCACTAATATATATATATTATATATATATATATATATATAGTATCCCTGGGGATAGGGGAGAAAGAATACTTCCCACGCATTCCTCACGTGTCGTAGAAGGCGACTAGAGGGGACGAGAGCGGGGGGCCAGAAATCCTCCCCCCCTTGTATTTCAACTTTCTAAAATAGGAAACAGAAGAAGGAGTCACGCGGGGAGTGCTCATCCTCCTCGTAGGCTCAGATTGGGGTGTCTAAATGTGTGTGGATGTAACCAAAATGTGAAAAAAGGAGAGATAGGTGGTATGTTTGAGGAAAGGAACCTGGATGTTTTGGCTCTGAGTGAAACGAAGCTCAAGGGTAAAGGGGAAGAGTGGTTTGGGAATGTCTTGGGAGTAAAGTCAGGGGTTAGTGAGAGGACAAGAGCAAGGGAAGGAGTAGCAGTACTCCTGAAACAGGAATTGTGGGAGTATGTGATAGAATTTAAGAAAGTAAATTCTAGATCAATATGGGTAAAACTGAAAGTTGATGGAGAGAGATGGGTGATTATTGGTGCATATGCACCTGGGCATGAGAAGAAAGATCATGAGAGGCAAGTGTTTTGGGAGCAGCTGAATGAGTGTGTTAGTGGTTTTGATGCACAAGACCGGGTTATGGTGATGGGTGATTTGAATGCAAAGGTGAGTAATGTGATGTGTCAGTTGAGGGAATAATTGGTATACATGGGGTGTTCAGTGTTGTAAATGGAAATGGTGAAGAGCTTGTAGATTTATGTGCTGAAAAAGGACTGGTGATTGGGAATACCTGGTTTAAAAAGCGAGATATACATAAGTATACGTATGGAACTAGGAAAGATGGCCAGAGAGTGTTATTGGATTACGTGTTACTTGGCAGGCGCGCGAAAGAGAGACTTTTGGATGTTAATATGCTGAGAGGTGCAACTGTAGGGATGTCTGATGATTATCTTGTGGAGGCGAAGGTGAAGATTTGTATGGGTTTTCAGAAAAGAAGAGAGAATGTTGGGGTGAAGAGTTTGGTGAGAGTAAGTGAGCTTGGGAAGGAGACTTGTGTCAGGAAGAGACTGAGTACAGAATGGAAAAAGGTGAGAAGAAAGGAGGTAAGGGAAGTGGGGGAGGAATGGGATGTATTTAGGGAAAAAGTGATGGGTTGCGCAAAATTTCTTGTGGCATGAGAAGCGTGAGAGGTGGGTTGATTAGAAAGGGTAGTGAGTGGTGGGATGAAGAAGTAAGATCATTAGTGGAAGAGAAGAGAGAGGCATTTGGACGATTTATGCAGGGAAAAAATGCAAATGAGCGGGAGATGTATAAAAGAAAGAGACAGGAGGTCAAGAGAAAGGTGCAAGAGGTGAAAAAGAGAGCAAATGAGAGTTGGGGTGAGAGAGTATCATTAAATTTTAGGGAGAATATAAAGATGTTCTGGAAGGAGGTAAATAAAGTGCGTAAGACAAGGGAGCAAATGGGAACTTCAGTGAAGGAGGCTACTGGAGAGGTGATAACAAGTAGTGGTGATGTGAGGAGATGGAGTGAGTATTTTGAAGGTTTGTTGAATGTGTTTGATGATAGAGTGGCAGATATAGGGTGTTTTGGTCGAGGTGGTGTGCAAAGTGAGAGGGTTAGGGAGAATGATTTGGTAAACAGAGAAGAGGTAGTCAAAGCTTTGCGGAAGATGAAAGCCGGCAAGGCAGCAGGTTTGGATGGTATTGCAGTGGAATCTATTAAAAAAGGGGGTGACTGTATTGTTGACTGGTTGGTAAGGTTATTTAATGTATGCATGATTCATGGTGAGGTGCCTGAGGATTGGTGGAATGCTTGCATAGTGCCATTGTACAAAGGCAAAGGGGATAAGAGTGAGTGCTCAATTTTACAGAGGTATAAGTTTGTTGAGTATTCCTGGTATGTTATATGGGAGGGTATTGATTGAGAGGGTGAAGGCATGTACAGAGCATCAGATTGGGGAAGAGCAGTGTGGTTTCAGAATTGGTAGAGGATGTGTGGATCAGGTGTTTGCTTTGAAGAATGTATGTGAGAAATACTTAGAAAAGCAAATGGATTTGTATGTAGCATTTATGGATCTGGAGAAGGCATATGATAGAGTTGATAGAGATGCTCTGTGGAAGGTACTAAGAATATATGGTGTGGGAAGCAAGTTGTTAGAAGCAGTGAAAAGTTTTTATCGAGGATGTAAGGCTTGTGTACGTGTAGGAAGAGAGGAAAGTGATTGGTTCTCAGTGAATGTAGGTTTGCGGCAGGGGTGTGTGATGTCTCCATGGTTGTTTAATTTGTTTATGGATGGGGTTGTTAGGGAGGTGAATGCAAGAGTTTTGGAAAGAGGGGTAAGTATGCAGTCTGTTGGGGGTGAGAGAGCTTGGGAAGTGAGTCAGTTGTTGTTCGCGGATGATACAGCGCTGGTGGCTGATTCATGTGAGAAACTGCAGAAGCTGGTGACTGAGTATGGTAAAGTGTGTGAAAGAAGAAAGTTAAGAGTAAATGTGAATAAGAGCAAGGTTATTAGGTACAGTAGGGTTGCGGGTCAAGTCAATTGGGAGGTAAGTTTGAATGGAGAAAATCTGGAGGGAGTAAAGTGTTTTAGATATTTGGGAGTGCATCTGGAAGCGGATGGAAACATGGAAGCGGAAGTGAATCATAGGGTGGGGGAGGGGGCGAAAGTTCTGGGAACCATGAAGAATGTTTGGAAGTCGAGAACATTATCTCGGAAAGCAAAAATGGGTATGTTTGAAGGAATAGTGGTTCCAACAATGTTGTATGTTTGCGAGGCGTGGGCTATGGATAGAGTTGTGCGGAGGAGGGTGGATGTGCTGGAAATGAGATGTTTGAGGAAAATATGTGGTATGAGGTGGTTTGATCGAGTAAGTAATGTAAGGGCAAGAGAGATGTGTGGAAATAAAAAGAGTTTGGTTGAGAGAGCAGAAGAGGGTGTTTTGAAATGGTTTGGTCTCATGGAGAGAATGAGTGAGGAAAGATTGACAAAGAGGATATATGTGGCAGAGGTGGAGGGAACGAGGAGAAGTGGGAGACCAAACTGGAGGTGGAAAGATGGAGTGAAAAAGATTTTGAGTGATCGGGGCCTGAACATGCAAGAGGGTGAAAGGCGTACAAGGAATAGAGTGAATTAGAACGATGAGGTATAGTGGGGTCGACGTGCTGTCGATGGATTGAACTAGGGCATGTGAAGCGTCTGGGGTAATCCATGAAAAGTTGTGTGGGGCCTGGATGTGGAAAGGGAGCTGTGGTTTCGGTGTATTATTACATGACAGCTAGAGACTGAGTGTGAACGAATGATGCCTTTGGTGTCTTTTCCTAGTGCTACCTCGCACACATGAGGGGGGAGGGGGTTGTTATTCCATGTGTGGCGGGGTGGCGATGGGAATAAATAAAGGCAGACAGTATGAATTATGTACATGTTTATATATGTATATGTCTGTGTGTGTATATATATGTGTACATTGAGATGTATAGGTATGTATATTTGCGTGTGTGGACGTGTATGTATATACATTTGTATGTTTGTGGGTTGGGACATTCTTTCGTCTGTTTCCTTGCGCTTCCTCGCTAACGCGAGAGACAGCGACAAAGCAAAATAAATGAAATAGATAAATAGATTTATGTATGAAACGGCCTAAAGTTGGGCATTCAGTTACCCGTACCACCGTCTCAGCTGACTTGTAAAAAGAATAATATAAAGCCTTTTGACTATTCTGCTCGCCTGATCTCCCGAGTCTTCGTGACGGGACGTAACAACCGTAAGCAGATCCACAGCAATGGACATTTGTTTACGGAGATCAGCTGATCGTTGACATATCCAGATTCCGATATTCGCGCGACATCCCTAAATATCTGGACCTGAAATTGATTAGTGTGAACTTTTTTCCCGTAAAATTCACTTCTCGTTCTCTCGATTACTGAGCAAGGGACAATAAAGAAAAAATATCTACATAGAATCATTTTCATACGTAAAGCAATAAATTCTTCCCTAATACTCTGAAATTATTTTTCAGCCACAATTGTACTCATAACTTCAGGTCGGGCGGCCCAGGAAAATCGTAATTGTAAAATCCTCGGAAATCCGGGAGATTACTTCAGCCCCAATCCTTCACTTCGCAGTACCTGGTAGCCTCTGCTTTGGGCTACTCTCGCTACTGTTATTCCCACTAATAAACGCGTGGTGGGTGAGGGACGCGTTGCTCAATCGTCACTTGCCATGAGCCGCTCTTCCCTTGCTCACCGGGAACACGCTAGTCTGAATGACATATTAGGATCACACGGCACATGGATTACTCGTGTGAGGTACTGCCTTATGTTCTTACTGCAGCACTATCCTGTGGTGCCCCATTGATGTGTGTCTCGATGTTGTTACTCACCATGTGGTGTTGTTGTACTGTACCCTTTGTGTTGTATGATATGTTGTAACTCTGTGTTGTATAGTTTGTGTTGCACACCTTCTATGTTGCTCCTATGCTTTACACCCGTTTTGTACCGAAGTTTGGTGCCCTCTGGGTTGTGCACATGAAGGGTACCCTGTATTGTACACATTTGTTGCTGTTCCTGTGTGGTGTATCTATATTCAATACTTGTGTTGTGCCCCTGTACTCAATACCTGTTTTGCACTACTCTGTGGTGCCCTTGTATTCTATACCTGTGTGGTGCCCCTGTATTGTATAGATTTGTTGTGCGCCCTGTATGGTGCCCCTGTATCGTATGAATCTGTTGTACCCCTGTGTGGTGCCCTGTACTATATACCTCTGCTGTACCCGTCACCCGAGTGAGGTGTAGGTACACAGAATGGGAAGTTTTGCAGAGTGAATCCTGTCAGGTCTGTCGCATGACGAATGTTGTGGTGATGAGCTGGACGTAGCCTGGCGGAGATGGTCTTGGTGGTGGCTGAGCCAGAGGCTGGGGGGTCGGTTCATCAGGCGGTGGTCCAGTGTGTCTCTGGCGTAAGTGCTTCCTAAGTGTGGGTGAGCATCTCGGACGTGACCGGCAAGTGATGGTCTCACATGGGAATGGGTGTTGTCACTGCTCGCCAACGACCATTGAGCACGACGTTACGACCGTTGAGCACGACTCTACGACCGTTGAGCACGACTCTACGACCGTTGAGCACGACTCTACGACTGTTGTATGACTATGAGGATATGATAGTTTGACCTTGGACTTGACTCATAATGGATCAAGTCAAAGGAACAAGGCTAAAGGTTAAATGGATAAGCAAGAAATTGCAGACGTGAATTTCTGTCGTTTAGCTGAGGGAAAGCTAAAAGCTTAGGGGAAAGGTGATGGCATTCAAACGAGGAGAAAAGCTAAGAAGCTAAATGTAAGAAAGCTATGATGGATTTCAGCTCTGGAGATAAGATAAAAATCTAAACATTTGTAGCCTTGAAGAAGATAAAAAGCTAACTATTAGAGGTTACTGATGGCGTTATAGTCTTGAAGAAGATAAAAAGCTGAACGTTATATGGCACGGATGGCGTATATAGCCACGGTAAAGATAAAAAAGCTAAGCGTAAGAAGGCGGCGGTGATGGTCGGTGGCTATGTGTGTGTGTGTGTGTGTGTGTGTGTGTGTGTGAAAAGTTAATGATGGCAGTGTGAGAAATGGATGACGGCAGCGCAGAAGACGGATAGCAGGGAAGGGAGAAATATGTGGTTGCAGCCAAGCTAGACGACAGGGACGACCGCGGGAGGAAGAGGAAGAAGAGGAGAAGGAAGAGGAGGAAGAGGAGGAGGAGAGAGGGAGGGAGGAGGGAGGAGAAGGAAGAGGAGGAGGGAAGGGGGGGGGAAGAGAAGAGGAGGAGGAGGAGGAGAGAGGAAGGGAGGAAGGAGGAGGAGGAGGAGAGAGGGAGGGAGGAGGGAGAAGGAAGATGAGGAGGGGTGGGGGGAAGGGAAGAGGAGGAGGAGGAGAAGGTGGAAAAAGGACGTATTGATACCCTCAGATAAATGATCACTGAGGAATGGATGATACTCTCTCTCTCTCTCTCTCTCTCTCTCTCTCTCTCTCTCTCTCTCTCTCTCTCTCTCTCTCTCTCTCTCTCTCTCTCTCTCTCTCTCTCATCTGTCTTAAGGGGCTTTAATTCACGGGACAGGGGCAGGGGTTGCGTGGTGTGAAGATAAACGACCAGTCCCTCAATATCTTAATCACCAATACTATTGTTTCACATGTAATAGTCAATAAATTTCCCCCCCCCCCTCTCTCGATGGCCTGGTTTCGACTCTTTGGCCTTTCATACGTAATACTGAGAGAGAGAGAGAGAGAGAGAGAGAGAGAGAGAGAGAGAGAGAGAGAGAGAGAGAGAGAGAGAGAGAGAGAGAGAGAGAGAGAGAGAGAGAGAGAGAGAGAGCATTATGAGCAATCAAATCTGGCTTGTCTTATCTCATTTACGTTAGTTCATCTAGAGAGATAATGATGCTGGATACGGTTGTGTTATTCTCAGAACATAGGCTCTTGAAAAGCCCTCACGAGACATTTTTCTTTCTAGTCTTAAACTCGAGACTCTTAAATGCTAAACGGTATCCAGCAGTTCTGAAAGCCAGCCATACTCGAGAATGCACGTCTTACGGGAACGGAAATAGCATTGGACAAGGCTCCAGAATAGCTGAGTTGGAGAGGGTGGAAGTCCTTCTCACGCCCCAACACAAACAACGAACCAGTAACTCAGAGATTCTCCAGAGCTCTACTCCAGATCCTCCTCCAAACTCCTGAGTTTAATCACACCACTAATACCCTAATCGTCTTCCCTTGCCTTCCACACAGGTGGGCGTCTCCTTCGTTGTCAAGGCAACAGCCCTGGGCGTCATCGTTACCTCGGCAACCGATCCGCCAGCAGCAGGTTCGACCAGTTCTTCCAGACGGCCACTTGAGGTTTCAGTTCTACGTGTATGGCAACGATGGAAAACTGGTGCAGGAATGGATGTCTCTCCAGGATGTGCAGGTAAGCTTCGGCAGCTGGAGTGTTGAGGATCTCCAGGAGAGCGGAGACCGCTGGAATCTTGAGGAATATAGAGGTACTGTCGATGATAAGTGGAGTAACTTCGATTCCAGAAGTACAGTAGCAAAGGGATGGAGTCTTAAGGTATCGCTGGGGTTTACAGAGGATGCGTTCCAGAAAGCAAATGTTGGCTTACGATTCAATGGGCACGTGATGGACTGAGCTGGACTTGCAGGAGAATTGTCGAAGAGAAACGTCGTTCCAGATGTGGACTCGAGATCCTAAAAATCCTAGACTGTCAGGAAGAAATGCGAGACGATGTCATGGAATGTGGCAAAGGGGAAGAGATCCATAAGAGTTTGTTCTGGACGAGTTGCAGAGAAGTAAGAGCTCCAGAGTGGAGGAGAACCTCCTGGGAACATGGCAAAGACATAGAGTTCCAGGCAGACAGATTGTGTGTTCGGGGTTGAGAATGGTGTTGTATATAGACGTTCAGGCTGGGAGAGTGGTGAAGAAAGACTAGCGAATGAAGTAGATTTCTACAAAGACACAGACACAGACAGACAGACAGACAGACAGACACACACACACACACACACACACACACACACACACACGGTTTATCTTAATAATAACCCCAGGACGAAGTTCTATGAGAGTACTGAGTTTACTCAGGACCTCTTTCTAAAGGCTCTTGCAGCACAAGGCTCGGTTATTTCCATTATCAGGTAACTTTCATTCCTTTGGAGTACTGTGCTCCCAGTGATACAGCCTCACCAGAGTGACTTTTCACTCATGGATTAACCTCTATTAGGCGGAGTCCGGTAACACATGGCAGCTAGAGAATGTATGTGAGCGAAGGAGGCCTTATCTTCCTCCACTCTTGGCGTTACCTTGCTCTCGCAGAAAACGTTGAACGAACATGAAAGATTAAAAAAGACATACATCTTATGTCTACTGTGCAACCGAAATAAACCATTAAATGATATTCGGTTAATGATTTAGATAATTAACTAAAGAAAGACTTGACCACTGGGCCGCTGGGTCATGTAAGAGGTTGTGTTATTCCGTCAACCCTAAGGCCTCGAGGCAGGGTAGCCCAACTCTCGGCTGGTAATGTCTTGCAAGCAGCCATCAGCACCTATCTTGCTGACCCAAGCGCACCTCGAACCCTACATCTCTGGTCATGTTCCCGACTGTCCTGTGGTACCACATTCCCAGGCGATTTTCTCTCCTTGTGCACTATTGTGCAAACTCAGACTCAACACACACACACACACACACACACACACACACACACACACACACACACACACACACACACACACACACACACACACACACACACATCAAGTCAGGTACCCATCTATCGATCAGTCCAAATGGAAGAATGAGCACCAGAGTTGGGCGTAGGTCAATTGCCACGTCAAGGACTTGAACCCTATGCGTGCTCGACTCCGCGCGATCCTGTGGTGATTCATGGTCAATAGCGCTAAACAGTGGACCACGCAGGCCTTTGTGTGTGTGTGTGTGTGTGTGTGTGTGTGTGTGTGTCAACAAGGACCATTTGCCTCATGAAAACTAATTCAAATAATGTCTCTAATCTAACATCAAATACTCACCTGCAGCTGTGGGAGTTCACCCCTTCATCATCTTTATCATTCTGGATTTAAGATTTATCTATTTCATTAACGAAAACTGTGCCTTTGATAACTTCGTAGACTCCCAACCCAAATTTAAGAAGACCTACCATTTCCTCTAGAAATTAAAGGTCTCTATAAGTGCATATGAGTGTCATATTCACAAGGGATCATATGGTGTCCTGGTCTCGACTCACGAGGACTCATAAAACAGAGCGCTTTCGAGCCGGCCTAAGTGACATGTAGCGAGATGTTTCACTTGCATAGACAGTTAGATGTTTCTAACTGACCCATATGTAACAAAACTTTATCCTTCACCCGTATGTGATACATCATCCTCACTCGCCTATATGTAGCAAAGCTTTCTCATTCACCCATATGTAACAATGCTTTCTTCTTCACCCATATGTGATCAAGTTTTCTCATTTACCCATATGTAATAAATCTTTCCTCTTCACCCATATGTGATTACGTTTTCTCATTCCCCCATAAGTAATAAACCTTTCCCATTTACCCATATGTAATCAGGTCGTCTCCTCATCCCCACATATGTGATGAAACTTTGTTACCCACAAAGAAATTAATCAGGAACTTCGTCACATCCTTTACAGTGTGTACGTAACAGTCAGGATCTTCCTTCCCACTTTTTCCATACATCTACAATGAATTTCGTAACCTGAAGATATTTGTGTTAATGTTTTCCCTCCCTTCACAGGACCTTCTGCTTGATAACTTCGTGTCCTTGAGCCCGTGGAGGGGCCCCACGTACTATTCCCCAGCGGGGTCACCGCTGGGGCGTCCCGCTCGTCCTGAGGATGGCATACAGGGCATCGTTGCTACAGTTCAGCAGGTGGGTACTGTGTCCCTATACACACACACACACACACACACACACACACACACACACACACACACACACACAAACACACACAGGAGGTGGTAATGGCAGAGGACTGTGGTTCTATTCTCTCTCTCTCTCTCTCTCTCTCTCTCTCTCTCTCTCTCTCTCTCTCTCACAGACATACTCTCACTCGACTTACGTCTCCCAACATGGCTCCTGGAGGCAGAGGGTATATAATTTTCAGTCTGTTGTGTGACGGTTGCATGAGTGTTTTGGTGGGGATGGAGCTGCATGTGTATACTGTAAACTCCTCATTGAGCTCATTAAACTGTGTTGAACAAAGAATTATCACGATGAGAAAAATTGTTGAACTGTTGAATGCGCATGATTCATAATATGTATATATATAATTATATACATATATATATATATATATATATATATACCTCTGTAATTTGAGCACTCACTCTTATTCCCTTTGCCTTTGTACAATGGCACTATGCACGCATTCCGCCAATCCTCGGGCACCTCACCATGAGTCATACACACATTAAATAACCTTACCAACCAGTCAACAATACAGTCACCCCCTTTTTTAATAAATTCCACTGCAATACCATCCAAACCTGCTGCCTTACCGGCTTTCATCTTCCGCAAAGCTTTTACTACCTCTTCTCTGTTTACCAAATCATTTTCCCAAACCCTCTCACTTTGCACACCACCTCCACCAAAACACCCTATATCTGCCACTCTATCATCAAACACACTCAACAAACCTTCAAAATACTCACTCCATCTCCTTCTCACATCACCACTACTTGTTATCACCTCCCCATTTGCGCCCTTCAATGAAGTTCCCATTTGCTCCCTTGTCTTACGCACTTTATTTACCTCCTTCCAGAACATCTTTTTATTCTCCCTAAAATTTAATGATACTCTCTCACCCCAACTCTCATTTGCCCTCTTTTTCACCTCTTGCACCTTTCTCTTGACCTCCTGTCTCTTTCTTTTATACATCTCCCACTCTATTGCATTTTTTCCCTGCAGAGGTATAAGTTTGTTGAGTATTCCTGGTAAATTATATGGGAGGGTATTGATTGAGAGGGTGAAGGCATGTACAGAGCATCAGATTGGGGAAGAGCAGTGTGGTTTCAGAAGTGGTAGAGGATGTGTGGATCAGGTGTTTGCTTTGAAGAATGTATGTGAGAAAAACTTAGAAAAGCAAATGGATTTGTATTTAGCATTTATGGATCTGGAGAAGGCATATGATAGAGTTGATAGAGATGCTCTGTGGAAGGTATTAAGAATATATGGTGTGGGAGGCAAGTTGTTAGAAGCAGTGAAAAGTTTTTATCGAGGATGTAAGGCATGTGTACGTGTAGGAAGAGAGGAAAGTGATTGGTTCTCAGTGAATGTAGGTTTGCGGCAGGGGTGTGTGATGTCTCCATGGTTGTTTAATTTGTTTATGGATGGTGTTGTTAGGGAGGTGAATGCAAGAGTTTTGGAAAGAGGGGCAAGTATGGAGTCTGTTGTGGATGAGAGAGCTTGGGAAGTGAGTCAGTTGTTGTTCGCTGATGATACAGCGCTGGTGGCTGATTCATGTGAGAAACCGCAGAAGCTGGTGACTGAGTTTGGTAAAGTGTGGGAAAGAAGAAAGTTAAGAGTAAATGTGAATAAGAGCAAGGTTATTAGGTACAGTAGGGTTGAGGGTCAAGTCAATAGGGAGGTAAGTTTGAATGGAGAAAAACTGGAGGAAGTAAAGTGTTTTAGATATCTGGGAGTGGATCTGGCAGCGGATGGAACCATGGAAGCGGAAGTGGATCATAGGGTGGTGGAAAGGGCGAAAATCGTGGGAGCCTTGAAGAATGTGTGGAAGTCAAGAACATTATCTCGTAAAGCAAAAATGGGTATGTTTGAAGGAATAGTGGTTCCAACAATGTTGTATGGTTGCGAGGCGTGGGCTATGGATAGAGTTGTGCGCAGGAGGATGGATGTGCTGGAAATGAGATGTTTGAGGACAATGTGTGGTGTGAGGTGGTTTGATCGAGTAAGTAACGTAAGGGTAAGAGAGATGTGTGGAAATAAAAAGAGCGTGGTTGAGAGAGTAGAAGAGGGTGTTTTGAAATGGTTTGGGCACATGGAGAGAATGAGTGAGGAAAGATTGACCAAGAGGATATATGTGTCGGAGGTGGAGGAAACAAGGAGAAGCGGGAGACCAAATTGGAGGTGGAAAGATGGAGTGAAAAAGATTTTGAGTGATCGGGGCCTGAACATGCAGGAGTTGAAAGGAGGGCAAGGAATAGAGTGAATTGGATCGATGTGGTATACCGGGGTTGACGTGCTGTCAGTGGATTGAATCAGGGCATGTGAAGCGTCTGGGGTAAACCATGGAAAGCTGTGTAGGTATGTATATTTGCGTGTGTGGACGTATGTATATACATGTGTATGGGGGTGGGTTGGGCCATTTCTTTCGTCTGTTTCCTTCCGCTACCTCGCAAACGCGGGAGACAGCGACAAAGCAAAAAAAAAAAATAAAAAATATATATATGAATATACATATATACATATATATATATATATATATATATATATATATTTTATTTTACTTTGTCGCTGTCTCCCGCGTTAGCGAGGTAGCGCAAGGAAACAAACG
>NC_092290.1:13996581-14011581 GCF_036320965.1 Panulirus ornatus | reverse complement strand
ATATATATATATATATATATATATATATATATATATATATATATATATGCATAAATATAGATATTCAGATATGTATGACATAGGTTTGAATTCTGCTAAATCTGACGCGATCATTAAATGTGATTTATACTCTCCCGCTGAACTATTTGTATTGTATTTGTATGAATTTGTTTGTGATGAATTTATGTTTCCTGTGAAAAAAGAAAAAGACCCATGACACGTTTTTCGTACAAAATCGTTGTGGGGAAATAGCTGTGCCCTGCTAACGTCGGATGTCTCGTCTCCCCTGCAGGTAGTGTCATCCGAAGTGGCCCAGAAGCGTCAGGAGCCGCCCACTTTCCCTCCCAACCTCACCGACCAGTCCGCCGAGTCGATGGAGATCCCGGAGGGCATCCTGCAGAACCTCTTCAGTTTCCCCCAGAGCCTCACGACGGCAGCGACGACGCAGTGGCACCTACCTCCTACCCTCACGACTCCTCAGACCACCAGCTACCTCCCCACTACCTTCCCCTGGTCCGTGGACACCGAGTCTACGAGCGACGAGCCCCCTGCCACCGCTACCAACACTGACGTTATCACGGATATGACGACCACCTCTCCTGACCCAGACTCGGTCGAGGACCTAGTAGCTGTGGGTTCCCAGATTCCTAGTCAGAACACCAAACGACCGCTTACGAATGATAGATGGAACAGTCGTTTCCCAGTCTGGAGCTCCCAGCCTGAAGAAGTCAAAGACGACGACAACAGCGCTGCCCTGAATCACGACCCGGAACCCACCGTTGACTACCATTCCAGTCCTGGATGGCTCTCTGAGACAGTCCTTCCTTCCAGTAACGAAGTTACGCACGACGTTGGCATCACCACCTGGAATCGTTTTGGAGACAGTGGTCAAGAATCAGACGAAGGGATGACGACGCTGAAGGAGGAGTCTTACGACGACAGCTCGTCGACCGTCTCTGCATCCCAGGCGACGACAGCTGCTGCGGCGGACGACCATCGACTTACGACGAAAGTCGACAAAGAGGACCACTTGCTGACGACCCTCACTGGCCTCTACGCCCAGTCTTATGCCAGCGGCAATCCGTCAAAGTTCCCGAGCCTGACGACGCTGACGATAGGTTCGATGCAAGAGACGACCAAAACACAACCCGACCTCCAGACAGACGCTCCCACCGTATCGCCATTCCAGTCAACTTACTTCGATGTCGCCACAGATTTCTTCCTCGAGGACCATCAGTCAACGTTTACATCAGAGGCGCCCACCACACTGGCTCAGACAGAGGCACAGACATTGACAACTGTCAGGATGTCGCCAACCGTATATTTCCCAACAAGAGCAGACGCGTCATCAGCCACAGACAAAGTTCCCGAACCAGAGGCGTCATCGACGACAACAGACGAACCAACAGACACGCCGGCTACAACAGAACCGTCACAGACAGCGGCGGCAGCCTCAGACGGGCCCAGCAACACTCAGTCCATCACTACAACGATAACCTTCTTAGCCTTGACATCCGCGACCCATCAGAACCGGAGAGTCCTTACGATATCGTCCCAGAAGATGAACAGGACACTACACATTCCTCGTGGGATAAGAACTCCGTCAGTAGCCTCCTGTATCAGGACCCTGGTCAGCGTGAAACACCCCTAAGGCCTTACGATGCCCCAGCGATGCTACTCGAAGTCGTCAAACGGCGGGTCATCTGTCAGATCGTCCCAGCTATGAGTTTCCGGTGTTTGTGGAAGATCAGACTCAGGGAAGTGACTTGACACAAACAGGATCCACCTCCCCCAGCCAGACACAGAGTGCTGAGGACCAGTACGCAAGCATCAAAGATCTTCTCACCCAGTACTACACCAGTACGATGATACCCCCCACACATAACCATACCGACTACGAACCCGCCGCTAACCAAACCCAAACCACGAGACCTCCCACGGAACACACCCCTACCAACGAACAGTCTCCACAGACCTCCTCCGCCACCAACACCACACCTCCAGCAGTAACCACTCAGTACTCCATAACTTTCGAGAGGGGGACGGAAGCACTTACGCAAAGCATTTACCCCCAGCCATCACTTGCAGTCGGAGAGGAGGCGGTCAGGACGCCCTCCTACCCAGACTACCCCGAGTACTACTACTACGCCAACAGTGCCCCCGGTGGGTCCAGTGTCCTCCCGCCGTCCCAGCTGGCTGGAAATGATAGGATCGACTTAGAGGCGCTGCAAGTCAAGGGAAACTTGACAGAGGGAGACAACTTTTACGACTACTACGGTTCTCCTGTATACCTCGACAATATCCCAGAGGTAAGGCTCTACATTGAAATCAGATTACCTTCAATGTCTTAGTCATGACTGAGAGCTAAGTAAATTTAGTTCATATTAGAATGCAAAATTTCTTTTAATCTCGGTGAAATATAATTACGTAATCAATGAACATATGCTTGCCAGTTAGAATTCCCCAGAATTACATTCAAACGAGTTTGTTAAACTCGTTCCATTCTTGAGAGAGATCAGTTATCTTTATCATGTTAGCTGAGATGACAAGGGCAACTGAATAACGTAATCACACACACACACACACACACACACACACACACACACACACACACACACACATTCATTTGATAAGGGGAGGATGAACAGCTAGGCTGACTGTGGACTCGACCCCCGAATGAGAATGGCACCATAGATCAAGGTAGAGTTTTAAAGAATAACCCATTTTCATCTGTCGTCTCAACAAGGTTCGAGCGCTTCTTCTCGACCCTCTCCTGCAGGTCTTATGACGCCGGGGTTATGATGAAGGTCATGTGTGTGGTGGAGAATCAAGTTGGCTTTGGCGGTCGAAGGCAGATTTACTCTCTCTCTCTCTCTCTCTCTCTCTCTCTCTCTCTCTCTCTCTCTCTCTCCTCTCTCTCTCTCTCTCTCTCTCTCTCTCACAAACACAGAGGGGCAATTTGTCACCAGATCGGCCTGCAGCATTAACTTTCTTTCGCTCTGCCACAGTGCCTTGCCCATTGGAGATATCCCGTCATAGGTACTCATAGGTGGAAAATCTCTCTCTCTCTCTCTCTCTCTCTCTCTCTCTCTCTCTCTCTCTCTCTCTCATCTCTCTCTCTCTCTCTCTCTCTCTCATCTCTCTCTTCTCTCTCTCTCTCTCTCTCCGTCTCTATATCGACCAGCTCCACCCTTACGTACTGCCTGCCCATCCTACTCTCTCTCTCTCTCTCTCTCTCTCTCTCTCCGTCTCTATATCGACCAGCTCCACCCTTACGTACTGCCTGCCCATCCTACTCTCTCTCTCTCTCTCTCTCTCTCTCTCTCTCTCTCTCTCTCTCTCTCTCTCTCTCTCCGTCTCTATATCGACCAGCTCCACCCTTAGGTACTGCCTGCCCATCCTACTCTCTCTCTCTCTCTCTCTCTCTCTCTCTCTCTCTCTCTCTCTCTCTCTCTCTCTCTCTCTCTCCGTCTCTATATCGACCAGCTCCTCCCTCACGTACTGCCTGCCTATCTTACCCTCTCTCTCTCTCTCTCTCCTCCAGGAGTACTACGACTATAACGTCGACCCAATACCACAACCCACTTTGAACGGCACGGTCGACCTGGACTTTCCCGGCCCGAATGCGACCAGTCCCTACCACGACCACCACCACCACCACCACGGCGAGCACCACGGCGAGCACCACGGCGGACACCACGGCGGACACCACGGGGGAGTACCGCCAGAACCTGCAGCGACGCTCCTGACGGCGCCGGCGGACAACCCTGGCCTGGAGGCGTCCGTCGAAAACCTTCAACCCGACGTGAGGAAGTTCATCGACGCCATGAACAACATTACCTTCAAGGTATACCATCCAGAAGTGGTCAGAATTTTTCTATGATTTTTAAAACTTTTAGAAAAAATTTTTGAAAAATTTAGATTTTTTTTTTAAAACATTTGATAAAACATATCGTAATAAGAAGTTTTAGTAATTTTCATAAGCATCTTAGATCAATGACGCCATGAACAACATCACCTTCAAGGTAAAGTGTGGAGAAGCAGACCTAATTTTTTTCTTTTTAAAACTTAGTAAATATTTCTTAAATTCAAAATCTTTTTCTTTGACTTCGTAAAACGTTTCATAAAGAGAAATCTTAACAGTTTTAGTAAATATCTGAAAACTTTTCGTAAGTATTATAATATCTGGGATTTTTAAGAAGTTTTTGGAAATGTTTATATCATAAATGTTTTCCAATCATTCGCCGTAAGCATTATTATATTTAAGTAATTCTCGGCACTTTTGTTAGAACTAAGTTTTCGAGTTTTCGTAAGATTTTGAAATGTTTTTACTATTTACACGTTTTCTCAAAATCTTTACATGTTATTCAAATATTCAAAACTTCTTTTAAGACTAGTATACAACTTCAGTATTTACAAGTGTGTAATTCAACTGCTGTTATTTTCCGCTGTTTCACAAGTTAGTCGTAAGTGTAAAGGAGTGAAATGTTTTCAAGGCTTCTTCAGTCTTCCAACTGTACCATTTTACTCTTAAGGATTGTTGGATATTCTTTAAGTAATAAAGAATAATTTCTCACTGATATATGATATTAATAATAGTAATAATAATAATAATGATGATAGTAATAATAATGATAATATTGATAATAATATTAAAAATAATAATAAGAATGATAATAATAATAATGTTAATAGTAATAATAAGAATAATAGATAGTGATAATAATAATAACAAAAATAGTATAATAATAATAATAATAATAATAATGATAATAATAATAATAATGATAATAATAATAATAATAATAATAATGATAATAGTAATGACAATATTGATAATAATAACAATAGTAATAATGATAATAATAGTGATAATAATAATAATTATAATAATGATAATAATAATAATGAGACGTATAAAAGAAAGAGACAGGAGGTCAAGAGAAAGGTGCAAGAGGTGAAAAAAAGGGCAAATGAGAGTTGGGGTGAGAGAGTATCATTAAATTTTAGGGAGAATAAAAAGATGTTCTGGAAGGAGGTAAATAAAGTGCGTAAGACAAGGGAGCAAATGGGAACTTCAGTGAAGGGCGCAAATGGGGAGGTGATAACAAGTAGTGGTGATGTGAGAAGGAGATGGAGTGAGTATTTTGAAGGTTTGTTGAATGTGTTTGATGATAGAGTGGCAGATATAGGATGTTTTGGTCGAGGTGGTGTGCAAAGTGAGAGGGTTAGGGAAAATGATTTGGTAAACAGAGAAGAGGTAGTAAAAGCTTTGCGGAAGATGAAAGCCGGCAAGGCAGCAGGTTTGGATGGTATTGCAGTGGAACTTATTAAAAAAGGGGGTGACTGTATTGTTGACTGGTTGGTAAGGTTATTTAATGTATGTATGACTCACGGTGAGGTGCCTGAGGATTGGCGGAATGCGTGCATAGTGCCATTGTACAAAGGCAAAGGGGATAAGAGTGAGTGCTCAAATTACAGAGGTATAAGTTTGTTGAGTATTCCTGGTAAATTATATGGGAGGGTATTGATTGAGAGGGTGAAGGCATGTACAGAGCATCAGATTGGGGAAGAGCAGTGTGGTTTCAGAAGTGGTAGAGGATGTGTGGATCAGGTGTTTGCTTTGAAGAATGTATGTGAGAAATACTTAGAAAAGCAAATGGATTTGTATGTAGCATTTATGGATCTGGAGAAGGCATATGATAGAGTTGATAGAGATGCTCTGTGGAAGGTATTAAGAATATATGGTGTGGGAGGCAAGTTGTTAGAAGCAGTGAAAAGTTCTTATCGAGGATGTAAGGCATGTGTACGTGTAGGAAGAGAGGAAAGTGATTGGTTCTCAGTGAATGTAGGTTTGCGGCAGGGGTGTGTGATGTCTCCATGGTTGTTTAATTTGTTTATGGATGGGGTTGTTTGGGAGGTGAATGCAAGAGTTTTGGAAAGAGGGGCAAGTATGAAGTCTGTTGGGGATGAGAGAGCTTGGGAAATGAGTCAGTTGTTGTTCGCTGATGATACAGCGCTGGTGGCTGATTCATGTGAGAAACTGCAGAAGCTGGTGACTGAGTTTGGTAAAGTGTGTGAAAGAAGAAAGTTAAGAGTAAATGTGAACAAGAGCAAGGTTATTAGGTACAGTAGGGTTGAGGGTCAAGTCAATTGGGAGGTGAGTTTGAATGGAGAAAAACTGGAGGAAGTGAAGTGTTTTAGATATCTGGGAGTGGATCTGGCAGCGGATGGAACCATGGAAGCGAAAGTGGATCATAGGGTGGGGGAGGGGGCGAAAATTCTGGCAGCCTTGAAGAATGTGTGGAAGTCGAGAACATTATCTCGGAAAGCAAAAATGGGTATGTTTGAAGGAATAGTGGTTCCAACAATGTCGTATGGTTGCGAG
The DNA here is from genome assembly GCF_036320965.1 of Panulirus ornatus. Lineage (NCBI taxonomy): Eukaryota > Metazoa > Arthropoda > Malacostraca > Decapoda > Palinuridae > Panulirus > Panulirus ornatus. The sequence continues at coordinate 14,005,193 of NC_092290.1, read as the reverse complement.
GCGTGGGCTATGGATAGAGTTGTGCGCAAGAGGATGGATGTGCTGGAAATGAGATGTTTGAGGACAATGTGTGGTGTGAGGTGGTTTGATCGAGTAAGTAACGTAAGGGCAAGAGAGATGTGTGGAAATAAAAAGAGCGTGGTTGAGAGAGCAGAAGAGGGTGTTTTGAAATGGTTTGGGCACATGGAGAGAATGAATGAGGAAAGATTGACCAAGAGGATATACGTGTCGGAGGTGAGGAACGAGGAGAAGAGGGAGACCAAATTGGAGGTGGAAAGATGGAGTGAAAAAGATTTATGTGATCGGGCCTGAACATGCAGGAGGGTGAAAGGAGGGCAAGGAATAGAGTGAATTGGAGCGATGTGGTATACCGGGTTGACGTGCTGTCAGTGGATTGAATCGGGGCATGTGAAGCGTCTGGGGTAAACCATGGAAAGCTGTGTAGGTATGTATATTTGCGTGTGTGGACGTATGTATATACATGTGTATGGGGGTGGGTTGGGCCATTTCTTTCGTCTGTTTCCTTGCGCTACCTTGCAAACGCGGGAGACAGCGACAAAGCATCCATTTTTCCCCCTTAAATTTGGTCTCCCCTTCTCCTCTTTCCCCTCCACCTCCGACACAATATATCCTTTGGTAAATCTTTCCTCACTCATTCTCTCCATTTTCCCCAAAAACCACTTAAAAACCACCCTCTTTTTTGCTCTCTAAACCCACGCTCTTTTTAAATTTCCACACATCTCTCTTCCCCTTACGTTATCACTCGATCAAACCACCTCCCCACCACACATTGTCCTCAAACATCCTTTTCCCAGCACACCCAAATCCCCCTGCGCACAACTCTATCCATACCCCACGCCTCGAAACCAAACAACATTTTTGGGAAAACCACTATTCCTTCAAACATACCCTTTTTTGCTTTCCGGGGAAAATGTTCTCGATTCCACACATTTTCAAGGCTGCCAGAATTTTCGCCCCCTCCCCTCCCTATGATCCACTTCCGTTTCCCATGGTTCCATCCGTGCCGATCCACTCCCAGATACCCTAAAAACTTCATTTCCTCCAGTTTTTTTCCATTAAAAACTCACCTCCCAATTGACTTGCCCCCCCCCCCCCCCCCCCAAAACCCTCTGTACCTAAAAACCCTTGTCTTATTCACATTTCCTTAAACTTTCTTCTTCCACACACTTTACCAAACTCAGTCCCCACTTCTCCCAGTTTTCAATGAATAAACCCACCAGCGCTGTATCATCAGCGAACAACAATGCCCTTAAATTCCCAAGCTCTCTCACCCCCAATTTGACTTCTACTTGCCCCTTTTTCCCAAAACTCTTGCATTTACCCCCCTAAAACCCCCCCATAAACAAATTAAAAAACCCATGGAGACATCACACCCCCCTGCCGAAAACCCTCATTCACTGAAAACCAATCATTTTCCTCTTTCCTACACGAAACCTTTGCCTTACATCCTCGATAAAAAATTTTTACTGCTTCTAAAAAACTTTCCTCCCCCACCATATATTCTTAATACCTTCCCCCAGAGGGATCTCTTTTCAATTGTCATTGCCTTTTCCAGATCCATAAATGCTACATACAAATTCCCTTTTGTATGTCATAATGATAATAATAAAAAAATAATAAAAATAATTTAAAAATAATAATAATAAAAATAATGATAATAAAAATTATAATAAAAATAATAATAATTTAAAAACAAAAAATTATAATAATAATAATAATAATAAATTTTAAAAAATAATAATTTAAAAAAAATAAAAAATGATAAAAAATAATAAAAATGTAATAATGTTAAAGTAAATGTGAAAAAAAGCAAAAAGGGTTTTTAGGTACAGAAAGGGGTTTAGGGTCAAGTCCCAAATTGGGGGGTAGTTTGAAAGGAGAACAACTGGAGGAAGTAAAGTGTTTTAGATATTGGGGGGTGGATCTGGCAGCGGAGGAAACCAAAGGAAGCGGAAGTGAATCATATGATGGGGGAGGGGGCGAAAAAACCTGGGGGCCTTGAAGAATGTGTGGAAGTCGGAACATTATCTCGGAAAGCAAAAATGGGTATGTTTGAAGGAATGGGGGTTCCAACAATGTTGGATGGTTTTTCGAGGCGTGGGCTATGGATAGGTTGTGCGCAGAAGGGTGGATGTGCTGGAAATGAGATGTTTGAGGACAATGTTTTGGTGTGAGGTGGTTTGATCGAAATAATAAGTAAAGGGAAGAGGTGTGGGAAATAAAAAGAGAGGTGGTTGAGAGAGCGAAGAGGGTGTTTTTAAATGGTTTGGGCACATGGAGAGAATGAGTGAGGGAAAAATTGACCAAAAATATTTGTGTCGGAGGGGGGCGGGAACGAGGAGAAGTGGGGGGACCAAATTGGGGTGGAAAAAATGGAAATGAAAAAGATTTTGTCTGGGTCGGGGCCTGAACCCGCAGGAGGGGGAAAGGGGGCAAGGAATAGAGTGAATTGGATTCCCAAAGTGGTTACCCGGGTTTTCGTGCTGTCCCGTGGATTGAATCGGGCTTTTGGGAAAGGGCTGGGGTAAACCCTGGAAAGTTGTTGGGGCCGGAAGTGGAAAAGGAGCTGTTTGGTTTTTGGGCTTATTTTCATGGCAGCTAGAGACTGAGTGTGAAAGAATTTGGGGGCCCTTTTTTGTTTTTCCAAACGCTAAAACCCCGCACCCAAAAAAATGAGGGGGGGGGGAGGGGGGGGATTATGTGTGGGGATGATGATAATGATAATCATCATAATGAAAATAATGATTCTCCGTTATCTTCTTCATTTCTCTCCTATAAAGGTCTTTATAGTAGAAAAAGATATCAAATGATTCCGAAAAAACTCTATTGCGTCGTAAAGACAGGAATACGAATCTCACTTAACAGACGCACGAGACGATTGTCTAAATATGACGTTTTCTGATCATATCTCTCTGTCTTGTGAACATAAATGCATCTCGGTCTAATCTGAGGCGAGGCTGGCTACACTCCCGAACCACAAATGTTACTACATTTCATAATAGTTCTGGAGGCCGTGACGATTTCCCCTTTTTCCATATTCCGCCATCTTATGCCAGTCCTTGTAAACATGGTCGTGAGTTTTTCCCCTCACCGCGTGAAGGCTGGTAATCCAATTACCTTCTCCACTTTCCCTGTTTTCAGATACCACATTACACCTTCCTGTGATTACAGTTTCCTGACTCCCGCCACCTCTGCGTCCCCATAGAATGCATTGATATGTTATTGGGTTTAGCAGCTCCCAGCAGCCAGAGCTAAAAGAATCTATTTTCTTTTCTCGCGCTGTTTTTCAATGCTTTCCGTCACAAAAAATTATGTTATGGTAATAATAGACCAATTTTTTTTTCTTCCAATCATCGATCCACTTGCGCTCCTAGAAACAATGATTAATACACGAAAACTACGCTTTATCTATACAACAAAGGACGACAATTTAGATTTTTTGTCTCCGGAGCCACTGAAACCCTTCTTATTTCGCCATCGAAGTCACACCCAATATCCTTGCGTCTCCAGAAGTAGAGTTTCATTCAACCCTCCTGAGAAGGAAGATGCGTCCCATTTTCCAAGATTCATATTTTCGCTAACTGGTTTCAACTGTTGTTGTTTGTTGGGTTTTACGGCCATCGACTTATGAGGAAGGTCATTAGGCCTGTCTTGGTTTCAACTTTGGAGAGTTTCTGTGGACATTGATGATGTAAATTTTTCAAGTGCTCTAATGATCGATTTTGAAAAGAACTCGATGATAAAAACGATGAGAATAACTGGAAAAACTTTAAGCAAAATCATTGGTCTATTTTTCTGTAAGAAAAACTAAAAGGTGGAATAAAGTTTCGAACCGCTTCAAAAGGAGTTTCGAACCGCTTCGTTCTCGACGTTCCGATCTTTCGATCCCCCACTCTAGTTTCGATCTCCTGCAGGTTTACAAGAAAGCGGCCGCCCAGCACAAGCGGAGGAATTTCGTTATGTCGCCCCTAAGCCTCATCTCAACCCTGGGAATGCTTCTTCTCGGGGCTCGCGGGCTGTCCTCTGGGGCCCTCTCCGACCTCCTGCAAATGGACGACTTCTACACCTTCAACCCACATCTCATCCTGAAGAACGTGACGCAGTCGGTGCAGGAGATGACGGACATCCACGACGTCGCCTTCCTCAGCCAGTTCCTCGTAGAAAAGGTATACATGGCTGACCTGAAAATTCTCAAACCCATTTGACGCGTGTAACTAGAGTTTAAAATGATTTGTGAACAGGACTGTCTGTTGTCTCTTATGGCTTTATCACAATTTCACATTCTGAGTTTTTCTTACCTACGTGAATTTTGCTTAATTTCAATCATTTCTCTCACAGTGATAGCCTTTCAGAAGTAATACAAATTTTGGAAAATGAAAATTATTTTTTTGTGTTTTTCCATGTAGAGCTAACAACCCCCTTTAATGAATTAGCTGCACCATTAAAAATCTATAAAAACTCTTATTCTATACAGAAAATAGGGAAAACCATTGATATATTAGTAGTTGGTTGATTAGACAAACGAATTCCCTCATCCCATTTAGAACAGGAATTAGAGATGGCACGCGTCAGTGGTGTGCAAAAGAATAGAATCAAAAATTTGTAACTTACACATCAATAGCAGTTTTGGGGACATAGCATCACGTATTGCTATTACTCTCTCTCTCTCTCTCTCTCTCTTCTCTCTCATCCTCTCTCTCATCCTCTCTCTCATCCTCCTGCAGGAGAAGAACCCCTACTCCACTGAGTTCTTCGCCCGACCATCGGCGTGTTTTACAACGCGATAATTGAAGACGTGGCCCCCGGGAGCTGGACGCCGCGGTCCGCCGGCGAGTCAACGAGCTGGTCTGCAACAACACCAAGGGCAAAGTGAACGAGTTCCTGTTGGAGAACGAACCGCTGTACCTCACCCCGCCCCTCACGGCCGTCGCCCACTAGTCTATTCCACGTAAGATTTCAGCTGATCTGTTGAATGACGCAGGACGCCTTTGTTTGAGAGAAGGTTAGTGTGTGTGTGTGTGTGTGTGGTGCAATGGGGTGAACAGAGAGAGAGAGAGAGAGAGAGAGAGAGAGAGAGAGAGCCGCAGTTCAACCATTAAGAACACAACATGGCAACATGTCCAGTAACGGCAATTTCTCGTGACACAAACATGGCTCTCCCTCCGCCCATCCCACGTCACGGCACCCGTGCTATACCCACTGGTGACGGCTGAATTAACCCATTACCGGAGTCGAGCGCCCGTGGCAGTGTAAACACCATCTCTGAGACAATGGTCAGGACATGGAGGTCTTTAAGGATATCAAGAAGAGGGACTCGCACATACACATTACGAAACTTTTTAAACAACGACCACATCTGCGAAGGCCTCCCCTCTAGGGGATGGTCATATACAGAGGAATCAGAACTTCTTCAGGAAAGTCTTGATTATGCATTCAGAACTTTGGAAAGAAAAATAATTCTGTGGCAAGCTGAGGTGCCTAAGATACATAGCATTTTGATAATGATAGAAATCACACTGACCATTTCGAACGTGAGGTATATTCTTTTCCTTGTCTACGAACAGACAGCTATAGAATCCCCCCCACCAAACGGCCTTTAAAAAAAAAACATTTTGACTGAATACGGACTGATGTTAGCGACGAATAAAGAAACACCGCGTGAATTATCATTACTACTGACGCCTGATTGCTACTGCTGTCAAATAAATCTAGACGAGAAAAAAATGTTTCAGAAGATATATGTGGATTTTTTTGGGGAAAAAATAATTAAGATTATTTTAGGATTATTTTGGAAGATGATTTTTCATTATCTTAAGATTATTTTTGGTAAAATTTTGTAGCTGTAGTGGAGTTTACACACCGTATGCAAAAAGATAAGGAGCGATTGAGATGTATAGATTTCAGTTGCTGGTTGCCCTTGGCTTATCGTCAATAAATACAGTGAGGATAGAGAAGAGTAATAACAGAAGTTAGTGGCGAGTGCCAGCGAACTTAGAGAAGGCAGGGGAAGTCTGCAGGAGACGTCAACTAAGTCCACAAACTGTGTTGACGACTCGATTGTTCCATCCCCCCCCCCCCCCCCCCCCCACACACACACACACACACACACACACACACACACACACACACACACATTCATTTGATAAGGGGAGGATGAACAGCTAGGCTGACTGTGGACTCGACCCCCGAATGAGAATGGCACCATAGATCAAGGTAGAGTTTTAAAGAATAACCCATTTTCATCTGTCGTCTCAACAAGGTTCGAGCGCTTCTTCTCGACCCTCTCCTGCAGGTCTTATGACGCCGGGGTTATGATGAAGGTCATGTGTGTGGTGGAGAATCAAGTTGGCTTTGGCGGTCGAAGGCAGATTTACTCTCTCTCTCTCTCTCTCTCTCTCTCTCTCTCTCTCTCTCTCTCTCTCTCTCTCTCTCTCTCTCTCTCACAAACACAGAGGGGCAATTTGTCACCAGATCGGCCTGCAGCATTAACTTTCTTTCGCTCTGCCACAGTGCCTTGCCCATTGGAGATATCCCGTCATAGGTACTCATAGGTGGAAAATCTCTCTCTCTCTCTCTCTCTCTCTCTCTCTCTCTCTCTCTCTCTCTCTCTCTCTCTCTCTCTCTCTCTCTCTCTCTCTCTCTCTCTCTCTCTCTCTCTTTCTCTCTCTCTCTCTCTCTCTCCGTCTCTATATCGACCAGCTCCACCCTTACGTACTGCCTGCCCATCCTACTCTCTCTCTCTCTCTCTCTCTCTCTCTCTCTCTCTCCGTCTCTATATCGACCAGCTCCACCCTTACGTACTGCCTGCCCATCCTACTCTCTCTCTCTCTCTCTCTCTCTCTCTCTCTCTCTCTCTCTCTCTCTCTCTCTCTCTCTCCGTCTCTATATCGACCAGCTCCACCCTTACGTACTGCCTGCCCATCCTACTCTCTCTCTCTCTCTCTCTCTCTCTCTCTCTCTCTCTCTCTCTCTCTCTCTCTCTCACTCTCTCTCTCTCTCTCCGTCTCTATATCGACCAGCTCCTCCCTCACGTACTGCCTGCCTATCTTACCCTCTCTCTCTCTCTCTCTCTCTCCTCCAGGAGTACTACGACTATAACGTCGACCCAATACCACAACCCACTTTGAACGGCACGGTCGACCTGGACTTTCCCGGCCCGAATGCGACCAGTCCCTACCACGACCACCACCACCACCACCACGGCGAGCACCACGGCGAGCACCACGGCGGACACCACGGCGGACACCACGGGGGAGTACCGCCAGAACCTGCAGCGACGCTCCTGACGGCGCCGGCGGACAACCCTGGCCTGGAGGCGTCCGTCGAAAACCTTCAACCCGACGTGAGGAAGTTCATCGACGCCATGAACAACATTACCTTCAAGGTATACCATCCAGAAGTGGTCAGAATTTTTCTATGATTTTTAAAACTTTTAGAAAAAATTTTTGAAAAATTTAGATTTTTTTTTAAAACATTTGATAAAACATATCGTAATAAGAAGTTTTAGTAATTTTCATAAGCATCTTAGATCAATGACGCCATGAACAACATCACCTTCAAGGTAAAGTGTGGAGAAGCAGACCTAATTTTTTTCTTTTTAAAACTTAGTAAATATTTCTTAAATTCAAAATCTTTTTCTTTGACTTCGTAAAACGTTTCATAAAGAGAAATCTTAACAGTTTTAGTAAATATCTGAAAACTTTTCGTAAGTATTATAATATCTGGGATTTTTAAGAAGTTTTTGGAAATGTTTATATCATAAATGTTTTCCAATCATTCGCCGTAAGCATTATTATATTTAAGTAATTCTCGGCACTTTTGTTAGAACTAAGTTTTCGAGTTTTCGTAAGATTTTGAAATGTTTTTACTATTTACACGTTTTCTCAAAATCTTTACATATTATTCAAATATTCAAAAGTTCTTTTAAGACTAGTATACAACTTCAGTATTTACAAGTGTGTAATTCAACTGCTGTTATTTTCCGCTGTTTCACAAGTTAGTCGTAAGTGTAAAGGAGTGAAATGTTTTCAAGGCTTCTTCAGTCTTCCAACTGTACCATTTTACTCTTAAGGATTGTTGGATATTCTTTAAGTAATAAAGAATAATTTCTCACTGATATATGATATTAATAATAGTAATAATAATAATAATGATGATAGTAATAATAATGATAATATTGATAATAATAATAATAATAATAATAATGATAATAATAATAATGTTAATAGTAATAATAAGAATAATAGATAGTGATAATAATAATAACAAAAATAGTATAATAATAATAATAATAATAATAATAATAATAATAATAATAATAAGAAGAAGAAGAATAATAACAATGATAGTAGTAATCATAATAATGATAATAATAATGATAATAATACTAATGATAATGATACTAATAACAATAATAATGATGATGATAATAATGATAATGATAATAATGATAACATTAATAGTAATAATAATAATAATAATAATAATAATAATAATAATAATAATAATAATAATAATAATAATAATAATGATAATAATAATAATAATAATAATAATGATAATAGTAATGACAATATTGATAATAATAACAA
>NC_092290.1:13979081-13991581 GCF_036320965.1 Panulirus ornatus | reverse complement strand
GATGGGAATGAATAAAGGCAGACAGTGTGAATTGTGTGCATGGGTATATATGTATGCGTCTGTGTGTGTATATATATATGTGTGTACATTGAGATGTATAGGTATGTATATTTGCGTGTGTGGACGTGTATGTATATACATGTGTATGGGGGTGGGTTGGGCCATTTCTTTCGTCTGTTTCCTTTCGCTACCTCGCAAACGCGGGAGACAGCGACAAATCAAAATAAATAATAAATAAATAAATAGTAATAATAATGATAATAATAATAATAATAATAATAATAATAATAATAATAATAATAATAATAATGATAATGATAATAATAATAATAAGATTAATAGTAACGATAATGATAATAATGATAGTAATGATAATGATGATAATGATAATAATAATAATAATAATAATAATAATAATAATAATAATAATAATAATAATAATAATGATAGTAATGATAATTATAATAATAATAATAATAATAATAATAATAATAATAATAATAATAATAATAATGATAATGATAATAATTATAGTAATAATGATGATAATGATGATAATGATAATCATCATAATGAAAATAATGATTCTCCGTTATCTTCTTCATTTCTCTCCTATAAAGGTCTTTATAGTAGAAAAAGATATCAAATGATTCCGAAAAAACTCTATTGCGTCGTAAAGACAGGAATACGAATCTCACTTAACAGACGCACGAGACGATTGTCTAAATATGACGTTTCTGATCATATCTCTCTGTCTTGTGAACGTAAATGCATCTCGGTCTAATCTGAGGCGAGGCTGGCTACACTCCCGAACCACAAATGTTACTACATTTCATAATAGTTCTGGAGGCCGTGACGATTTCCCCTTTTTCCCATATTCCGCCATCTTATGCCAGTCCTTGTAAACATGGTCGTGAGTTTTCCCCTCACCGCGTGAAGGCTGGTAATCCAATTACCTTCTCCACTTTCCCTGTTTTCAGATACCACATTACACCTTCCTGTGATTACAGTTTCCTGACTCCCGCCACCTCTGCGTCCCCATAGAATGCATTGATATGTTATTGGGTTTAGCAGCTCCCAGCAGCCAGAGCTAAAAGAATCTATTTTCTTTTCTCGCGCTGTTTTTCAATGCTTTCCGTCACAAAAAATTATGTTATGGTAATAATAGACCCAATTTTTTTCTTCCAATCATCGATCCACTTGCGCTCCTAGGAAACAATGATTAATACACGAAATCTACTCTTTATCTATACAACAAAGGACGACAATTTAGATTTTTTGTCTCCGGAGCCACTGAAACCCTTCTTATTTCGCCATCGAAGTCACACCCAATATCCTTGCGTCTCCAGAAGTAGAGTTTCATTCAACCCTCCTGAGAAGGAAGATGCGTCCCATTTGCCAAGATTCATATTTCGCTAACTGGTTTCAACTGTTGTTGTTTGTTGGGTTTTACGGCCATCGACTTATGAGGAAGGTCATTAGGCCTGTCTTGGTTTCAACTTTGGAGAGTTTCTGTGGACATTGATGATGTAAATTTCAAGTGCTCTATGATCGATTTTGAAAAGAACTCGATGATAAAAACGATGAGAATAACTGGAAAAACTTTAAGCAAAATCATTGGTCTATTTTTCTGTAAGAAAAACTAAAAGGTGGAATAAAGTTTCGAACCGCTTCAAAAGGAGTTTCGAACCGCTTCGTTCTCGACGTTCCGATCTTTCGATCCCCCACTCTAGTTTTCGATCTCCTGCAGGTTTACAAGAAAGCGGCCGCCCAGCACAAGCGGAGGAATTTCGTTATGTCGCCCCTAAGCCTCATCTCAACCCTGGGAATGCTTCTCTCGGGGCTCGCGGGCTGTCCTCTGGGGCCCTCTCCGACCTCCTGCAAATGGACGACTTCTACACCTTCAACCCACATCTCATCCTGAAGAACGTGACGCAGTCGGTGCAGGAGATGACGGACATCCACGACGTCGCCTTCCTCAGCCAGTTCCTCGTAGAAAAGGTATACATGGCTGACCTGAAAATTCTCAAACCCATTTGACGCGTGTAACTAGAGTTTAAAATGATTTGTGAACAGGACTGTCTGTTGTCTCTTATGGCTTTATCACAATTTCACATTCTTACCTACGTGAATTTTGCTTAATTTCAATCATTTCTCTCACAGTGATAGCCTTTCAGAAGTAATACAAATTTTGGAAAATGAAAATTATTTTTTTGTGTTTTTCCATGTAGAGCTAACAACCCCCTTTAATGAATTAGCTGCACCATTAAAAATCTATAAAAACTCTTATTCTATACAGAAAATAGGGAAAACCATTGATATATTAGTAGTTGGTTGATTAGACACGATTTCCCTAATCCCATTTAGAACAGGAATTAGAGATGGCACGCGTCAGTGGTGTGCAAAAGAATAGAATCAAAAATTTGTAACTTACACATCAATAGCAGTTTTGGGGACATAGCATCACGTATTGCTATTACTCTCTCTCTCTCTCTCTCTCTCTTTCTCTCTCATCCTCTCTCTCATCCTCCTGCAGGAGAAGAACCCCTACTCCACTGAGTTCTTCGCCCGGACCATCGGCGTGTTTTACAACGCGATAATTGAAGACGTGGCCCCCGGGGAGCTGGACGCCGCGGTCCGCCGGCGAGTCAACGAGCTGGTCAGCAAGAACACCAAGGGCAAAGTGAACGAGTTCCTGTTGGAGAACGAACCGCTGTACCTCACCCCGCCCCTCACGGCCGTCGCCACTAGTCTATTCCACGTAAGATTTCAGCTGATCTGTTGAATGACGCAGGACGCCTTTGTTGAGAGAAGGTTAGTGTGTGTGTGTGTGTGTGTGGTGCAATGGGGTGAACAGAGAGAGAGAGAGAGAGAGAGAGAGAGAGAGAGAGAGAGAGCCGCAGTTCAACCATTAAGAACACAACATGGCAACATGTCCAGTAACGGCAATTTCTCGTGACACAAACATGGCTCTCCCTCCGCCCATCCCACGTCACGGCACCCGTGCTATACCCACTGGTGACGGCTGAATTAACCCATTACCGGAGTCGAGCGCCCGGGGCAGTGTAAACACCATCTCTGAGACAATGGTCAGGACATGGAGGTCTTTAAGGATATCAAGAAGAGGGACTCGCACATACACATTACGAAACTTTTTAAACAACGACCACATCTGCGAAGGCCTTCCCTCTAGGGGATGGTCATATACAGAGGAATTCTTCGATCAGAACTTCTTCAGGAAAGTCTTGATTATGCATTCAGAACTTTGGAAAGAAAAATAATTCTGTGGCAAGCTGAGGTGCCTAAGATACATAGCATTTTGATAATGATAGAATATCACACCTGACATTTCGAACGTGATGTATATTCTTTTCTTGTCTACGAATCAGACAGGCTATAGAATCACAAGGCTACATTTTGACTGAATACGGACTGATGTTAGCGACGAATAAAGAAACACCGCGTGAATTATCATTACTACTGACGCCTGATTGCTACTGCTGTCAAATAAATCTAGACGAGAAAAAAATGTTTCAGAAGATATATGTGGATTTTTTTGGGGGAAAAAATAATTAAGATTATTTTAGGATTATTTTGGAAGATGATTTTCATTATCTTAAGATTATTTTTGGTAAAATTTGTAGCTGTAGTGGGAGTTTACACACCGTATGCAAAAAAGATAAGGAGCGATTGAGATTTATAGATTTCAGTTGCTGGTTGCCCTTGGCTTATCGTCAATAAATACAGTGAGGATAGAGAAGAGTAATAACAGAAGTTAGTGGCGAGTGCCAGCGAACTTAGAGAAGGCAGGGGAAGTCTGCAGGAGACGTCAACTAAGTCCACAAACTGTGTTGACGACTCGATTGTCCATCCCCCCCCCCCCCCCCCCACACACACATACACACACACACACACACACAGCAGGCGTAGTGTGCTATCACGACGGTCTGAGAAGGCAGCCTGTTTCCAGCGTTTTCCTTCATCTCAAAATCTACCTTTGGTATCAAAAGGATTAAAAGAAAAGCTTGAATATCAATTCAAATATTTTGAAGGACATATTACGAAAGATGTGGCACTGGAATACTTCCAAGGCATCGTAATATGCTGGATCTTATTACTGGAGGTTGAAGTCGAAAAGTTGTTCCCGGTTTCAAATTGGCTTCGTTTTCTATGCGACATGACGCGTCTGTGTCAGGAGAGGACAACACGAGCCGTGAACCCCTGCTGTTGGTTCGTCCTGCATTAAGTATGGCTTGTTCTGTGATCTGGATTGACTAGGTTGACTGAGAAGGTGTACTTGTTGGAAGCAGAGGAAACAGAGAGAATGGGAAACCAAGAAGAAGGTAGAAGGATGAAGTGAAAGATGCCTTGAAAGCTCGGGAGCCTTGACATGCAGGAGAGTGTGAGACGTGCAAGGGGTAAAGCGGAGTGGAGCGATGTAATATCCAGGGGGCCGACGTGCTGTCGTTGGACTGAACTAGGATATGTGAAGCGTCCCGGGAGAAGGGGGGAGGGGGACCATGGAAGAATCTTTGTAACCTGGTTGCGATTAGGGCGCTGTGGATTCGATACATTGCCCATGTCAGCTGGAGAATGAATGCAAGCGAATATGGCCTTTCTCGTCTGTTTCTGGCGCTAGTTTGCTTACGCAAAGGGGGATGGAGTGGACCCGTGACAGCTCCATGATCCTTTCAAGTGAAGGATCCTGGAGTATTTGAAGATGATTATGAAACTTAGCCAATGATGATGATGATCGTTTTGAACGTCTGTTCAGGAATTTCATCAAAAGCTCCGAAAACAAAAACATTGAAATGTGACTGTAGAACAGAGACTGCACTTCCCACTGCTGCTCTTGCATTCCATAATGCAATAGGAGAGAGAGAGAGAGAGAGAGAGAGAGAGAGAGAGAGAGAGAGAGAGAGAGAGAGAGAGAGAGAGAGAGAGAACATTCCTGGTATTATCATCTTGACTCGAATAAATCCTCTGGTTTCAGCAGCTATTACAAGGGTTAGTTATGGCTTTAATCGAGACGACCACAGGGAACATTCCATGTTCGATCGTGATCATTTGTCTTCCCGTTAACCTCTCTTAGGTTTCTGGGGTTTGAATTGGTTGTTGTCTCACTGTGCCGGTTCAGACGAGATTCCCGGTTCGGATCAATGATGAAATGGTTCGACAGAGCGATACGAAACCGTCGAAGGTTCCTAGATAAAAGGTGCGTCTCGAGACTGTGCCAGCTCCGGAGCGCCTGTGAGGAATCGTATCTACCTCGAGCTTCTCTCTCTCTCTCTCTCTCTCTCTCTCTCTCTCTCTCTCTCTCTCTCTCTCTCTCTCTCTCTCTCTCTCTGGAATAGGAGGAGGAGGAGGAGGAGGAGGAGTAAGGTGGGAGCCTCCCTGGTGAGGTAGTTAACGAGGTAGTCAAGTGGTCGAGACACACGGTGTTGTCTCCCTCGTCCTCGGACGCTGCGGTGGGGTGGGGGTTCGCGACAGTGAATGACGCTGCTTCAGTGTCGTCCGGAATGAAGCAGTAAACGTAACGGGATAATGTTATGAGTTCCCTAGTGGCACTAGCACAAGTCTCTTTCTTTCTTTTTTTACGTACTTCCGACGTGTTTCATCAAACTGTTGTGTGCATGAAGCCCCTCCAACACAAGCACTGCCGCTAATTAAACCAAGCTTTAATCACGGAGCCTTACCTCAAACACAGGGAAAATAATTCGAGTCGTATTCAGGGTTCGAACAATTCTGTGATAAATGTTCTGAAGCCTCGCAGTTCGAGCAGAGACTGGGTCTGCTCGTGTCTCCATCTCATCTCTCGAGCAGCGGCCCGTGGCTTAGGCGCTTAGACTTAAGAGATGAGAGAAAAAGTCTTTGATGGTCACAGAACATATTCGTTGCAGGTACTTGTTGCCGAGGGAGAGCAATATGGCCGGGTTGTGGCCTTGGGTTCACAGACATATAATCTGATGAGTTTTGGTCGTCATCTCGAGTATTACCACATATAACAAAAGTAATTTACATAACCCCAGGTATCTCTACGTGGATGAAGTGGCTCATTGTCTACATATGCGATGGCATTCATAAGCCCAGCTAAATACTTGGATTATTTACGTGATAAATCTTTGACGTAAGGCAGACGACAGTACACAGCGAGGGAGCGTTCTCCCCGTATCTTGTTGTGGGCGATACATACATACAGCTTGGATACCAGAAGAAAGCTGAACCATTCCTTACGCTGGAGAGATATATTCCCACTTGTGTTATTCTCCCCGGAGCACTCGCACCAACGGGGAAATATCGTGGTAGCCGAGGGTTTATGGGCGACCCAGCTGGGCTTATAGTTCAGAGGTGGTGGACGAGGAGGAGATGGTGGTGTGGAAGGGAGGCGGGTCTCTGAGGTAGTGTAGGGTTACTCCCCTCTTCCTGTTATCAGAGCTCGGGTTGTTCTTGTTGGTAGGGAAAAGTAGCGACTTTACCTACCTACTTACCCAAGCACGAGTACTTCCGGTGATACACATTTTCCGTTCAGGCAGTGCAAGCATGTAGTGCTCCCGTACGAGGACTACGGTTACGAATTACGATTCGTGTGAGGTATATATGTAATGTGCTCTCTCGTGTTATGAGTGTGTGAGATGAGGGATGAGAAGAATGTGTGCTTGTGGACTCAGTGCCAGCAACCCAACTTGTTGGGGTGAGGCAGGGAGAAAAGAAAAGTGGGGGTGTTGGAGTGAGGTTGAAACAGCTACCTGGGACCAGAGAGGAGAACTTGACAGCCAATGTAGCCTTCTCAGGGTGGAAGAACCTCCTTGGTTAGTGGCTGCTTACCACAGAGCCAGAGAGAGAGAGAGAGAGAGAGAGAGAGAGAGAGAGAGAGAGAGAGAGAGAGAGAGAGAGAGAGAGAAAGAGAGAGAGAGAGAAGCGCTCACTGCAAGTCTTGCTTGATGCATGAGACTATTCCTCTCAGCTGCCACACCTGTATTACACGAGTTTTGATTCTCGATTCATCTGGGACTGACTTTAACCATATATCAAGTTTTCTTTTGAATGTAATCTCGTATTCGGTGTTCATTCTCAATATGATTGTGCTGGGCCAGTAATTAGGTCGATTGTTCTGGCTTCGTGACCTCTCACGCTGCCAGTAACACCACCTTCTCCCAGCCACGCCCTCACCGGCCACTCTCCCTCAGGCCCGCTGGAGTCTGCCGGTGCTCCAACAGGACCTGATCGACATGAGCTTCCTTCGATTCCCGTCGGCTGAGCGTCGTCTGATTCGAACCGTCGGCCTCAAGAAGAAGATGACCATAAATGCCGGGTTCTCCCGGGAAGCCGGAGTGACAACAGCAGAGGTGAGTTACTGGCAGGAGTGACATGAGCCAAGGTGAGTTGCGAGCGGAGTGACATGAGCCGAGGTAAGTTACGGGCGGAGTGACATTAACCGAGGTGAGTTACAGGAGTGACGACAGCCGAGGCGAGTTACGGGAGGAATGACATGAACCGAGGTGAGTTACGGCCGGTGTCACATGAGCCGAGGTGAGTTACGGCCGGTGTGACATTAGCCGAGGCGAGTTACTGCCGGCGTGACATGAGCCATGGCGAGTTACTGCCGGTGTGGCATGAGCCGAGGTGAGTTGCGGCCGGCGTGACACTAATAGAAGTGATTTACAAATCCATGCTGGCCTCTGTTTACAATTTTGTTGATAATGGTCAAATGTCCATGATTATTTTTTCTAATGACTCTTTCGAACACATTGATAATACGGTGATGTTTGGTCAAATGGTATGTACTGTTCTGGAGCTTTAGTCAGTGAGGGTCTGTACATTAGTATGTGACATTGTCTTATGTGTCATTATTTTTCAGTCATTTTACAATTTCTTGTTTGCATCATCTCACGTATGTAGTTTGGTCAGAGTTCTCTCCTATAAACATTACTATAAAGATGTTCTTTTTCGTCTTATTATTGTTAATGTGTACATCCTTACGTGTTCTTTCTCTTTGCTTTACTTCTGTATGCGTCATTATCCTCTCTCCATCGTTCCTACGTTTTCTCTCATTCTAATTCTGATTAATCCAATTATCTATTTGGGTCTCCATGTTCTTTTTATTTCCCTATATGGCTGACTTGGGATGGACAGAACATGCTCGAATCAAATCCACAAAAGGTGGTCAGACAACAAGCGAAAGAAGAAAGAAAAAGAAGTTGATTGAAGTTCTGCATGTGTTTGCAGTGCCGATATCTTTTCACAAAGGTGGAGGTGTTATAGGAAGAGAAAAAAGACGAAAGAAGGACAAGAAATTCGTAGTTTCGCTGGTCGGGGAAATGAGAGGTATCATAACGGCTAGTCCTCGGATGGCCAATCTCCACATGGAAACTAGGGAAGCAGCGTTCAGTCCTCAGTGGCAGGGACACACACACACACACTACTCATGAGAGCTGCGGCGAAAGCAATACCTGCAGAATGGTGTAGTGGTTAGCGTTCGTGATCGTGACGCATTTACAGGCTGCTCAGGGTCGAGTGCATAGGATCGAGTCTTGATTGCGGCAGTCGGTCCACAGTCAACCCAGCTGTTCATTCAACTCTCTATGGGTTAGTCAATGAAATGGTTATCTGGATATCGGACAGGGTGATGTTCCGTCTCAGTTAACATAAGAAACAAAGATCGTGGCGGACATAAAAGGGTTGGTTGCAGAAAGGTGATGAGGGAATAACTTTAAATAGATGGAGGATTCTTGGTTCCCATATCGCCAATGAGGAGACAGACTATGGTCCATTACAGAACGAGTAACCGCTACTCCCCCTGTTGCTCATATGGAACAAAATGAACGAAAAAACAATTATGGCCCTTTTACAACACAATCTCCTGCTCTTTTTAAGAAAACAGACTCTATGATGTTGATCACCTAAAGCTCCTAGGGTAGAGTGGGGGATGTGGTTGAGGCCAAGATATTAACGTTACCGCAGGATTGAATCACGGTATTTTCACAGTGCACAGAGGGAGGGAATCCAGCGTTGGAAAGACAGAGAGATATTGAGTCTTCAGCACCGCGTAATCCAACTCGGTCCCCCTGGCTGAGAGGGGAAATATGGTTAGCAAGTGACGGAGGACGAGTATGTGAATGAAGAGAAGGAAAGGCAGTTGATGTTTGTAAAGGTGGAATCATCAACGTGAGGGTAGATTGGGTTAGAAGCTGAAGAAGAGTTGATTACTTATGAGGAGGAGGAAGGAGTCAATAGTCCTATTAGAGTTCACATATTTTCTTCCCTGAATCCCGTCTTAAATCTTTATCTTTCGATCTAATCTTCTTCTACAGATTACGATTGACTCTGACACTAATTGTTTCCCATATACATTACCAGACGACTGTCATGGCTTTCGTGTGAGAAAGGTTATTTTGGTCACTTTCGGCCTGAAGGCAGCTCTTGAAAATGTTCAGAATCTGTCAGACTGATGCAAGCCTTGAAGCACAATTATTTACCATCGGAATTAGCTATGTAAGTACTGTGACTACATAGTTTTAGACCCAAAGAAGTAATTAGTTTTGAATTTAACCCAAAGCATAATAATTGTGGCTCCTTCTTAAGAATAGAGAAAATCGTAGTAGCTTCTGTCTCACAATAAGTTTCATACATCACACAAAATCCCACATCTTTTCTAACCGTGACGCATTTACGGGTCACCCGAGGTCGAGTCCTCATGGGTTCGAATCCTGTTTACGGCAGGCGGTCTATAGTCAAACCAGCTGTTCATCCATCCCTGGGGATCGGTCGATTAAATGGGTACCTGGCTCAGGCTCTATATAGATAGCGTTAATGAGATAGCCTTATTGAGAGCTTCAGTCGCTCGTACAGTCTCAGCTAACGTAAAGAAAAAACTGGTTCGAGTTCCGTCCTTGAACGATATATACTGGGGGTGGACGCGTGAGGATGTTGCTTCCCATAGCTTGTGTGTGGCGACTGGGCGCTCAAGGATTGGCCGTTATGACACCTCCTGCTTTTTTTGAATAGCTAACTTTTAGGTTTCTCTTCCTCCTTTTTTACCTCTTCCCACTTCTCATATGGAGAGCGTGACTCCTCCATGGCAACGGGTAAAATACTAACAGTAGCAGATCGTGAAGGTCTCCAAACAGATCTTATCTCCTACGACCTTCGACTCTGGTCTTCCGCCCGACCACGGGATCCCAAAGTGACTTCAGTAGGCAGCTGCGATCCAGCCTAATGTGCACACAAACCCAGCAAGTGAGGTGCACAGCATCACAGGCGCTTCTGGGGCGAATACATACCCCTACCCTCCCCTGTAGGATGCAGTAGGCTCCTCCACCACAGTAGGAAGAAAAGAAATCAGTCAGACGGAAGAAAGTCTGACAGATCCACAAAGACCAGGTCTAAATATTTTGACAGGTACCCTCAGCAAGCTGACGGGGTTTCAACTGGTGGTCCGCCAGCCGTGGGAGGGCCTCTGCTTATCAACCCTAACCCTTGCTTCCTCAAGCGTGTCAAATAAATATTTGGTGTCGAGAGAACGAGTCGACAATACCCCGACCCTGGGTGGGTCTGCTCATGCAGCAGCCTGCCTGATACACATCGGGAAGAGGAAAATCTCGCGTTAAGAACAGAGAACGGCTAAGCCGATCTAGACACTAATCTTGGCGAGACGAGAATCTGTCGCTGTGCTAGTCAGGTCAGTACAACGGTCTAGCGTGAGTCAACTTACCTGACTTTCACTGCAAAGTAAAGGGTTTGGGATGTAAGGTCTTACGTAGTAACGTCAGTAACAACGAAGCTCTCATCTGGGAGCTTAGATTTACCTAAAGTCAAGTTCATTAGTGTCGTCCTACGTCGTTTGCCAATTACAAATTTGGTGATTAACTGGGCAGCGACGACATCAACGTCTGCCAATTCCTTCGCAATATCATCCTTCGTCCTATCCACGCGTTCAGGACAGTAGATAATGCCCCTGCATGCGTTCATGGATACTGGTATTGAGACAATGACCTTGAGGACGTGGAATTGGGTCAGCTTGAGCAAATCGGCTCTCTGATTCGCCGACTTGACTTTAACCAGGAGATCACCACTTGCTAGTTTCCTGACAATATCAACAAGCCACGCCCAGCCGTCAATGACCTTCCTGATTAAAAAGACACTGAGCAAGGCCAGGGTCGTTGAACCGGACGCATGTATGTTAACAAATTGACTTTCCTACTTTTAATACTGGGATGTTCACCACCACTACCCCCACGAGGGCAGTGGATGGTTTCCCGTTATTCATCCTATCAGGGACCTAATCTTAAGATCTGGGGTGGCGAATCATCCCAGAAAGTGGGAGAGAAAAAAAGAAACTATCTTATCCCCCCAAAACAGATGAGGCAGTTGGTCAGACTGTAAGGTTTTCAGAGTGGGGCCGGACGTACAAAGGCCAGGTTGAGTCCCGTGCAAAACCAACCTTATAGATGAATATTGCACGCACCAGATATCAAACCTTGAAAACAAATCTAGGTTAAGCACTCGCAGGGGAGGAATAGCTATTACCTAGGCTAGGAAAAAAATCAGTGCTCAACACCGTGGTAGCTACGTGTCTCGCTGCTGGCCGAGTCTGGGTAATACCAGCAGGCGGACGTATATGTAGCGCTGTCGGCTCATTGGTTGTAACACGTTACTAAGGCGTGTAGCTGTAGTTGAATGCCTAGACCCTTGTTCTGGTTGTTAAATTGCTGTTCCTTGGTAATTAGCGTATCGACGATGTGTAGCCGTATTAAGTCTTTTTTAAGACATAATATCCTTGTAGATATAACAATTGTTAACGATCTAACTATTCAGCAAGTGTTCTGGATAGTGTGCAGGTTCTGTTTCCCATGTCACTAAGGAACTAACAACTTCTCTATTGACATACGACTTCATAATCTACGTTGAATCATTGTAATGTGTCTCGTTTTTAGAGCATAGTTGCTTGTACATGATGTACTTGCTTGTTCTACTTTTGTTTCTGTAGTCGATGACTCGCTTGGCTTTGTTGTCATGTGTTGTGTGGGTGATGCACCTGGAGACGATATGTCTCGTAGTACACATTCATCAGTCTTGAACGGTGATGACATCTGGTTGCAGCAATATACTTTTATATGTTATGTTGACTGAAGAAATCAGAATTCGTTGTTGATAAGTATACGTATACATATATATATATATATATATATATATATATATATATATATATATATATATATATATATATTTTTTTTTTTTTTTTTGCTTTGTCGTTGTCTCCCGCGTTTGCGAGGTAGCGCAAGGAAACAGACGAAAGAAATGGCCCAACCCACCCCATACACATGTATATACATACGTCCACACACGCAAATATACATACCTACACAGCTTTCCATGGTTTACCCCAGACGCTTCACATGCCTTGATTCAATCCACTGACAGCACGTCAACCCCGGTATACCACATCGCTCCAATTCACTCTATTCCTTGCCCTCCTTTCACCCTCCTGCATGTTCAGGCCC
>NC_092290.1:13869081-13974081 GCF_036320965.1 Panulirus ornatus | reverse complement strand
CACATACATTTTTCAAAGCAAACACCTGATCCACACATCCTCTACCACTCCTGAAACCACACTTCTCTTCCCCAATCTGATGCTCTGTACATGCCTTCACCCTCTCAATCAATACCCTCCCATATAATTTACCAGGAATACTCAACAAACTTATACCTCTGTAATTTGAGCACTCACTCTTATCCCCTTTGCCTTTGTACAATGGCACTATGCACGCATTCCGCCAATCCTCAGGCACCTCACCATGAGTCATACATACATAAAATAACCTTACCAACCAGTCAATAATACAGTCACCCCCTTTTTTAATAAATTCCACTGCAATACCATCCAAACCTGCTGCCTTGCCGGCTTTCATCTTCCGCAAAGTTTTCACTACCTCTTCTCTGTTTACCAAATCATTTTCCCTAACCCTCTCACTTTGCACACCACCTCGACCAAAACACCCTATATCTGCCATCAAACACATTCAACAAACCTTCAAAATACTCACTCCATCTCCTTCTCACATCACCACTACTTGTTATCACCTCCCCATTTGCGCCCTTCACTGAAGTTCCCTTTTGCTCCCTTGTCTTACGCACTTTATTTACCTCCTTCCAGAATATCTTTTTTTTTTTTTTTTCATACTATTCGCCATTTCCCGCGATAGCGAAGTAGCGTTAAGAACAGAGGACTGGGCCTTTGAGGGAATACCCTCACCTGGCCCCCTTCTCTGTTCCTTCTTTTGGAAAATTAGAATAAAAAAATGAGAGGGGAGGATTTCCAGCCCCCCGCTCCCTTCCCTTTTAGTCGCCTTCTACGACACGCAGGGAATACGTGGGAAGTATTCTTTCTCCCCTAAAATTTAATGATACTCTCTCCCCCCAACTCTCATTTGCCCTTTTTTTCACCTCTTGCACCTTTCTCTTGACCTCCTGTCTCTTTCTTTTATACATCTCCCACTCAATTGCATTTTATCCCTGCAAAAATCGTCCAAATGCCTCTCTCTTCTCTTTCACTAATACTCTTACTTCTTCATCCCACCACTCACTACCCTTTCTAATCAACCCACCTCCCACTCTTCTCATGCCACAAGCATCTTTTGCGCAATCCATCACTGATTCCCTAAATACATCCCATTCCTCCCCCACTCCCCTTACTTCCATTGTTCTCACCTTTTTCCATTCTGTACTCAGTCTCTCCTGGTACTTCCTCACACAGGTCTCCTTCCCAAGCTCACTTACTCTCACCACCCTCTTCACCCCAACATTCACTCTTCTTTTCTGAAAACCCATACAAATCTTCACCTTAGCCTCCACAAGATAATGATCAGACGTCCCTCCAGTTGCACCTCTCAGCACATTAACATCCAAAAGTCTCTCTTTCGCGCGTCTGTCAATTAACACGTAATCCAATAACGCTCTCTGGCCATCTCTCCTACTTACATACGTATACTTATGTATATCTCGCTTTTTAAACCAGGTATTCCCAATCACCAGTCCTTCTTCGGCACATAAATCTACAAGCTCTTCACCATTTCCATTTACAACACTGAACACCCCATGTATACCAATTATTCCCTCAACTGCCACATTACTCACCTTTGCATTCAAATCACCCATCACTATACCCCGGTCTCGTGCATCAAAACCACTAACACACTCATTCAGCTGCTCCCAAAACACTTGCTTCTCATGATCTTTCTTCTCATGCCCAGGTGCATATGCCCCAATAATCATCCATCTCTCTCCATCAACTTTCAGTTTTACCCATATTAATCGAGAATTTACTTTCTTACATTCTATCACATACTCCCACAACTCCTGTTTCAGGAGTAGTGCTACTCCTTCCCTTGCTCTTGTCCTCTCACTAACACCTGACTTTACTCCCAAGACATTCCCAAACCACTCTTCCCCTTTACCCTTGAGCTTCGTTTCACTCAGAGCCAAAACATCCAGGTTCCTTTCCTCAAACATACTACCTATCTCTCCTTTTTTCACATCTTGGTTACATCCAAACATTTAGACAGCCCAGTCTGAGCCTTCGAGGAGGATGAGCACTCCCCGCGTGACTCCTTCTTCTGTTTCCCATTTTAGAAAGTTAAAAAAAATACAAGGAGGTGAGGATTTCTGGCCCCCAGCTCCCGTCCCCTCTAGTCGCCTTCTACGACACGCGAGGAATGCGTGGGAAGTATTCTTTCACCGCTATCCCCAGGGATAATATATATATATATATATATATATATATATATATATATATATATATATATATATATATATATATATATATATATATATATATATATATATATAATATATATATATATAATATATATATATATATATATATATATATATATATATATATATATATATATATATATATATATATATATATATATATATATATATATATATATATATATATATATATATATATATATATATATATATATATATATATATATATATATATATATATATATATATATATTCTTTCTTTTCTTTTCTTTCAAACTATTCGCCATTTCCCGCGTTAGCGAGGTAGCGTTAAGAACAGAGGACTGGGCCTTTGAGGGAATATCCTCACGTGGCCCCCTTCTCTGTTCCTTCTTTTGGAAAATAATAAAAAAAAAAAAAAAAAAAAAAAAAAAAAGGAAAGGAGAGGATTTCCAGCCCCTCGCTCCCTCCCCTTTTAGTCGCCTTCTACGACACGCAGGGAATACGTGGGAAGTATTCTTTCACCCCTAACCCCAGGGATAAAATATATATATATATATATATATATATATATATATATATATATATATATATATATTTATTTTTTATTTTTTTATTATACTTTGTCGCTGTCTCCCGCGTTTGCGAGGTAGCGCAAGGAAACAGACGAAAGAAATGGCCCAACCCCCCCCCCCCATACACATGTATATACATACGTCCACACACGCAAATATACATACCTACACAGCTTTCCATGGTTTACCCCAGACGCTTCACATGCCTTGATTCAATCCACTGACAGCACGTCAACCCCGGTATACCACATCGCTCCAATTCACTCTATTCCTTGCCCTCCTTTCACCCTCCTGCATGTTCAGGCCCCGATCACACAAAATCTTTTTCACTCCATCTTTCCACCTCCAATTTGGTCTCCCTCTTCTCCTCGTTCCCTTCACCTCCGACACATATATCCTCTTGGTCAATCTTTCCTCACTCATTCTCTCCATGTGCCCAAACCACTTCAAAACACCCTCTTCTGCTCTCTCAACCACGCTCTTTTTATTTCCACACATCTCTCTTACCCTTAAGTTACTTACTCGATCAAACCACCTCACACCACACATTGTCCTCAAACATCTCATTTCCAGCACATCCATCCTCCTGCGCACACCTCTATCCATAGCCCACGCCTCGCAACCATACAACATTGTTGGAACCACTATTCCTTCAAACATACCCATTTTTGCTTTCCGAGATAATGTTCTCGACTTCCACACATTCTTCAAGGCCCCCAGAATTTTCGCCCCCTCCCCCACCCTATGATCCACTTCCGCTTCCATGGTTCCATCCACTGCCAGATCCACTCCCAGATATCTAAAACACTTCACTTCCTCCAGTTTTTCTCCATTCAAACTCACCTCCCAATTGACTTGACCCTCAACCCTACTGTACCTAATAACCTTGCTCTTATTTACATTTACTCTTAACTTTCTTCTTCCACACACTTTACCAAACTCAGTCACCAGCTTCTGCAGTTTCTCACATGAATCAGCCACCAGCACTGTATCATCAGCGAACAACAACTGACTCACTTCCCAAGCTCTCTCATCCACAACAGACTTCATACTTGCCCCTCTTTCCAAAACTCTTGCATTTACCTCCCTAACAACCCCATCCATAAACAAATTAAACAACCATGGAGACATCACACACCCCTGCCGCAAACCTACATTCACTGAGAACCAATCACTTTCCTCTCTTCCTACACGTACACATGCCTTACATCCTCGATAAAAACTTTTCACTGCTTCTAACAACTTTCCTCCCACACCATATATTCTTAATACCTTCCACAGAGCATCTCTATCAACTCTATCATATGCCTTCTCCAGATCCATAAATGCTACATACAAATCCATTTGGTTTTCTAAGTATTTCTCACATACATTTTTCAAAGCAAACACCTGATCCACACATCCTCTACCACTCCTGAAACCACACTTCTCTTCCCCAATCTGATGCTCTGTACATGCCTTCACCCTCTCAATCAATACCCTCCCATATAATTTACCAGGAATACTCAACAAACTTATACCTCTGTAATTTGAGCACTCACTCTTATCCCCTTTGCCTTTGTACAATGGCACTATGCACGCATTCCGCCAATCCTCAGGCACCTCACCATGAGTCATACATACATTAAATAACCTTACCAACCAGTCAATAATACAGTCACCCCCTTTTTTAATAAATTCCACTGCAATACCATCCAAACCTGCTGCCTTGCCGGCTTTCATCTTCCGCAAAGTTTTCACTACCTCTTCTCTGTTTACCAAATCATTTTCCCTAACCCTCTCACTTTGCACACCACCTCGACCAAACACCCTATATCTGCCACTCTATCATCAAACACATTCAACAAACCTTCAAAATACTCACTCCATCTCCTTCTCACATCACCACTACTTGTTATCACCTCCCCATTTGCGCCCTTCACTGAAGTTCCCTTTTGCTCCCTTGTCTTACGCACTTTATTTACCTCCTTCCAGAATATCTTTTTTTTTTTTTTTTCATACTATTCGCCATTTCCCGCGATAGCGAAGTAGCGTTAAGAACAGAGGACTGGGCCTTTGAGGGAATACCCTCACCTGGCCCCCTTCTCTGTTCCTTCTTTTGGAAAATTAGAATAAAAAAATGAGAGGGGAGGATTTCCAGCCCCCCGCTCCCTTCCCTTTTAGTCGCCTTCTACGACACGCAGGGAATACGTGGGAAGTATTCTTTCTCCCCTAAAATTTAATGATACTCTCTCCCCTCAACTCTCATTTGCCCTTTTTTTTCACCTCTTGCACCTTTCTCTTGACCTCCTGTCTCTTTCTTTTATACATCTCCCACTCAATTGCATTTTATCCCTGCAAAAATCGTCCAAATGCCTCTCTCTTCTCTTTCACTAATACTCTTACTTCTTCATCCCACCACTCACTACCCTTTCTAATCAACCCACCTCCCACTCTTCTCATGCCACAAGCATCTTTTGCGCAATCCATCACTGATTCCCTAAATACATCCCATTCCTCCCCCACTCCCCTTACTTCCATTGTTCTCACCTTTTTCCATTCTGTACTCAGTCTCTCCTGGTACTTCCTCACACAGGTCTCCTTCCCAAGCTCACTTACTCTCACCACCCTCTTCACCCCAACATTCACTCTTCTTTTCTGAAAACCCATACAAATCTTCACCTTAGCCTCCACAAGATAATGATCAGACATCCCTCCAGTTGCACCTCTCAGCACATTAACATCCAAAAGTCTCTCTTTCGCACGCCTGTCAATTAACATGTAATCCAATAACGCTCTCTGGCCATCTCTCCTACTTACATAAGTATACTTATGTATATCTCGCTTTTTAAACCAGGTATTCCCAATCATCAGTCCTTTTTCAGCACATAAATCTACAAGCTCTTCACCATTTCCATTCACAACACTGAACACCCCATGTATACCAATTATTCCCTCAACTGCCACATTACTCACCTTTGCATTCAAATCACCCATCACTATAACCCGGTCTCGTGCATCAAAACCACTAACACACTCATTCAGCTGCTCCCAAAACACTTGCCTCTCATGATCTTTCTTCTCATGCCCAGGTGCATATGCACCAATAATCACCAGTCTCTCTCCATCAACTTTCAGTTTTACCCATATTAATCGAGAATTTACTTTCTTACATTCTATCACATACTCCCACAACTCCTGTTTCAGGAGTATTGCTACTCCTTCCCTTGCTCTTGTCCTCTCACTAATCCCTGACTTTACTCCCAAGACATTCCCAAACCACTCTTCCCCTTTACCCTTGAGCTTCGTTTCACTCAGAGCCAAAACATATATATATATATATATATATATATATATATATATATTATCCCTGGGGATAGGGGAGAAAGAATACTTCCCACGTATTCCCTGCGTGTCGTAGAAGGCGACTAAAAGGGCAGGGAGCGGGTGGTTGGAAATCCTTCCCTCTCTTGTTTTTTTTTTAATTTTCGAAAAGAAGAAACAGAGAAGTGGGTCAGGTGAGGATGTTCCCTCTAAGGCCCAGTTTTCTGTTCTTAATGCTACCTCGCTAACGCGGGAAATGGCAAATAGTATGAAAAAGAAAAAAAAAAAAAATATATATATATCTATATATATATATATATATATATATATATATATATATATATATATATATATATATATATATATATATATATATATATATATATATATATATATATATATATATATATATATATATATATATATATATATATATATATATATATATATATATATATATATATATATATATATATATATATATATATATATATATATATATATATATATATATATATATATATATATATATATATATATATATATATATATATATATATATATATATATATATATAATATTATTATTATAATTTTGCTTTGTCGCTGTCTCCCGCGTTAGCGAGGTAGCGCAAGGAAACAGACGAAAGAATGGCCCAACTCATCCACACACACATGTATATACATACGCGTCCACACACGCACATATACATACCTATATATCTCAACGTATACATGTATATACACACACAGACATATACATATATACACGTGTACATAATTCATACTGTCTGCCTTTATTCATTCTCATCGCCACCTCGCCACACATGTAATAACAACCCCCTCCCCCCTCATGTGTGCGAGGTAGTGCTAGGAAAAGACAACAAAGGCCCCATTCTTTCACACTCAGTCTCTAGCTGTCATGTAATAGTGCACCGAAACCACAGCTCCCTCTCCACATCCAGGCCCCACAGAACACACCATGGTTTACTCCAGACGCCCCACATGCCCTGGTTCAATCCATCGACAGCACGTCGGCCCCGGCATACCACATCGTTCCAATTCACTCCATTCCCTTCACGCCCCCCACCCTCCTGAATGTTCAGGCTCCGATCACTCAAAATCCCCCTCACTCCATCCCCCCACCTCCAATTTGGTCTCCCACCTCTCCTCGTTCCCTCCACCTCTGACACACATATCTTCTTTGTCAATCTCTCCTCACTCATTCTCTCCATGCGACCAAACAACTTCAAAACGCCCCCCCTCCCTGCTCCCTCAACCACACTCCCACCACTACCACACATCTCCCCCACCCCACCATCACTTGCTCGACTAAACCACCCCACACCACACACTGTCCTCAAACATCTCAATTCCAGCACATCCACCCTCCCGCGCACAACTCTATCCATAGCCCACGCCTCGCAACCATACAACATTGTTGGAACCACCATTCCTTCAAACATACCCACCTCCGCTCTCCGAGATAATGTTCTCGACTTCCACACACTCTTCAAGGCTCCCAGAATTTTCGCCCCCTCCCACACCCTATGATTCACTTCCGTTTCCATGGTTCCATCCGCTGCCAAATCCACTCCCAGATATCTAAAAAACTTCACTTCTTCCAGTTTTTCTCCATTCAAACTTACCTCCCAATTAACTTGACCCTCAACCCTGCTGTACCTAATAACCTTGCTCTTATTCACATTTACTCTCAACTTTCTTCTCTCACACACTTTACTAAACTCAGTCACCAGCTTCTGCAGTTTCTCACATGAATCAGCAACCAACACTGTATCATCAGCGAACAACGACTGACTCACTTCCCACGCTCTCTCATCCACAACAGACTGCATACTTGCCCCTTTTTCCAAAACTCTTGCATTCACTTCCGTAACAAATCCATCCATAAACAAATTAAACAACCATGGAGACATCACACACCCCTGCCGCAAACCTACATTCACTGAGAACCAATCACTCTCCTCTCTTCCTACACGTACACATGCCTTACATCCTCGATAAAAGCTTTTCACTGCTTCTAACAAATTGCCTCCCACACCACATATTCTTAATCCTTTCACAGAGCATCTCTATCAAATCTATCGTATGCCTTCTCCAGATCCATAAATGCCTACATACAAATCCATTTGCTTTTCTAAGTATTTCTCACATACATTCTTCAAAGCAAACACCTGATCCACACATCCTCTACCACTTCTGAAACCACACTTCTCTTCCCCAGTCTGAAGCTCTGTACATGCCTTCACCCTCTCAATCAATATCCTCCCATATAATTTACCAGGAATACTCAACAAACTCATACCTCTGTAATTTGAGCACTCACCTTTGTCCCCTTTGCCTTTGTACAATGGCACTATGCAGGCATTCCGCCAATCCTCAGGCACCTCACCATGAGTCATACATACATTAAATAACCTTACCAACCAGTCAACAATACAGTCACCCCCTTTTGTTAATAAATTCCACTGCAATACCCTCCAACCCCGCTGCCTTGCCGCTTTCATCTTCCGCAAAGCATTTACTACCTCTTCTCTGTTTACCAAATCATTTTCCCTAACCCTCTCACTTTGCACACCACCTCGACCAAAACACCCTATATCTGCCACTCTATCATCAAATACATTCAACAAACCTTCAAAATACTCACTCCATCTCCCTCTCACATCACCACTACTTGGTATGACCTCCCCATTAGCCACCTTACTGAGGTTTCCATTTGTTCCCTTGTTTTACGCACTTTATTTACCTCCTTCCAAAACATTTTTTTATGCTCCCTAAAATTTAATGATACTCTCTCACCCCAACTCTCATTTGCCCTTTTTTTCACCTCTTGCACCTTTCTCTTAACCTCCTGCCTCTTTCTTTTATACATCTCCCACTCATTTGCATTATTTCCCTGCAAAAATCGTCCAAATGCCTCTCTCTTCTCTTTCACTAATAATCTTACTTCTTCATTCCACCATTCACTACCCTTTCTAATCCGCCCACCTCCCACGCTTCTCCTGCCACAAGCATCTTTTGAGCAAGCCATCACTGCTTCCCTAAATACATCCCATTCCTCCCCCACTCCCCTTATCTCCTTTGTTCTCACCTTTTTCCATTCTGTACTCAGTCTCTCCTGATACTTCCTCACACAAGTCTCCTTCCCAAGCTCACTTACTCTCACCACTCTCTTCACCCCAACATTCTCCCTTCTTCTCTGAAAATCTCTACAAATCTTCACCTTCGCCTCAACAAGATAATGATCAGACATCCCTCCAGTTGCACCTCTCAGCACATTGACATCCAAAAGTCTCTCTTTCGCGCGCCTATCAATTAACACGTAATCCAATAACGCTCTCTGGCCATCTCTCCTACTTACATACTAGGTATTCGCAATCACCAGTCCTTTTTCAGCACATAAATCTACAAGCTCTTCACCATTTCCATTTAAAGCACTGAACACCCCATGTATACCAATTATTCCCTCAACTGCCACATTACTCACCTTTGCATTCAAATCATCCATCACTATAACCCGGTGTCGTGCACCAAACCACTAACACACTGATTCAGCTGCTCCCAAAACACTTGCCTCTCATGATCTTTCTTCTCATGCCCAGGTGCATATGCACCAATAATCACCCATCTCTCTCCATCAACTTTCAGTTTTACCCATATGAATCTAGAGTCTACTTTCTTACACTCTATCACATACTCCCACCACTCCTGTTTCAGGAGTAGCGCTACTCCTTCCCTTGCTCTTGTCCTCTCACTAACCCCTGACTTTACTCCCAAGACATTTCCAAACCACTCTTCCCCTTTACCATTGAGCTTCGTTTCACTCAGAGCCAAAACATCCAGGTTCCTTTCCTTAAACATAATACCTATCTCTGCTTTTTTCTCATCTTGGTTACATCCACACACATTTAGACACCCCATTCTGAGCCTTCGAGGAGGATGAGCACTCCTCGCGTTACTCCTTCTTATGTTTCCCATTTTAGAAAGTTAAAATACAAGGAGGGGAGGGTTTCTAGCCCCCCGCTCCCGTCCCCTTTAGTCTCCTTCTACGACACGTGAGGAATGCGTGGGAAGTATTCTTTCTCCCCTATCCCTGGGGATAGGGGAGAAAGCTTTGTATATGTATATATATATATATATATATATATATATATATATATATATATATATATATATACATATATATATATATATATATATATATATATATATATATATATATATATATATATATATATATATATATATATATATATATATATATATATATATATATATATATATATATATATATATATATATATGGTTTCGAAAAGAAGAGAGAAAAAAACAGAAGATACTGTCATTGTTACGTAATTATTGCTAGTAGTACATACTAGAGATTATATTTTGATAGTTGATGATGTTCACGTGAGATTACAATGGAGGACCATAGCCTTGCTTTAAGTAAAACCCCCTAATTTAGACATTAATGACCCGACTAGGCCAATGGACTGCCAAGCATACTTTGACTATTCACTTTCCTGTGGGCTAGGGAAAAGCCAATAACCTTACATTGAATACCTAAATAGAATGACACGAGTCCACATAACAACAGTTAGATGTGCGTAAACACGTAGTGACTGGAACCTTAATATCTAAGTGGTTGCAATGCTGGTAGCATAATCAGTCATTATGCATGGGTTCGCAACGTTATTATGTTAAATATCTAAGGTTACTCACAGTATCAGAAATAATGTGGCCTGCCGCGTAACACAAATGCTAATAGTAACTAAACATCCTAATCCACAATTGCAAGGGACTTGTTGTTCTCTGGTGTCAAAAGTTCACTTGAGTGCGTAACACATGGTCTTAGCTGAAGTTTTAGTAGGTGGACGGCAGCCGGGTCTCTGGGCGTGATTGCCCAGCTACCCAGATCAGCCACGCCACGTTACCCCGTATCCACACTCTGTTTCAACGGTTTCTGTTAGAAAAAGCGGACAGTGGTTGGTCTGTACTGATTGGTGCTGGACAGTGGGACTCAAGTGTGATGTTGGGATTTGAATAGCTTTGTTAAATACTGGTACTTGATAAGGTGGATTGTCTCCACGATACATGTCGTGCCATATGTATAGAACGATTACAAGTTTGTATGAACTACTGAAGTGCGATTTCACCTTCATATATATATATATATATATATATATATATATATATATATATATATATTCTATTGGGGCATTCAGCTTGCCATGCCCTTTCAGGTAACAGAATACTAATACAACTTCAACAGGACCCAATGACATGCTGTTCCTTTCTCTCCTATTGTATCCCGCTCTATCGTTGTGGGTACTGAATATCGCAGATTTTGCCTGTGAAATCTAAGGGAAAATCTTCTGATGAGGAGTTTCTCTCGTGGTCTATTGCCCCTCCTCTCCAGTCACAGATCGAGGCCTCAACAATGGCCCAGCAGCCAGGAGGGGAAGGTAAATAAATGACTCAATTTCTCGCTGCCATCCAGTAATCTGCACTTCGACGGTGTTGCACAGTCCTGGGGGCTTGTGAGGTGAGGATGAAGAGGATGAGGAGATTTTGTCTTTACATATCTCTTTTCTCTCTTTTTCTTTTCCTCTTTCTTTTTCTCTCTCTCTCTCTCTCTCTCTCTCTCTCTCTCTCTCTCTCTCTCTCTCTCTCTCTCTCTCTCTCTCTCTCTCTCTCTTTCCCCAACACGCATTCACCTATCTATCTTAGCAGGTTGTCGAGATTAGACCAAACCGGTAGTCGCGTGTCTTGAACCATTCCAGTGAACCATATACCACCAACACGTCCCTTCTCTACGACGTGACCACCTTTCGACAACCCTGATGTCTGCCAGCTGCTTCAGAACGATTCTTTGAGAGAAGTAAAGAAAGAATTGATAAAGTAGAATTTCTGCTTTGCGAATCATCGTGACGCAACTATAGTCGAAGAATGGCGCTTTTTATCGTCATCTCTGAAATAATGGCAGTTGAAATTCACTATGACGAATCTCATTTTTACTAGGCACCAGACCAAACGGTGTCGTAAAAAGGTACTTCTGTTCTCACACGGTATCTTAACTCCTTGGGGAAGATGGGAGACCAAACTCGAAATAGGGGAAGAAGTGAGAAAATAATTTGAGTGATCGGGGCCTGAACATGCAGGAGGGTGAAAGGCATGCAAGGGATAAAGTCAATTTGAGCGATGTGGTATACAGGGCGTATGAAGCAGCCAGAGGAAACCATATAAAGGATGGGGAGGTGATAACAAGTAGTGGTGATG
Source organism: Panulirus ornatus (assembly GCF_036320965.1). Taxonomy (NCBI): domain Eukaryota; kingdom Metazoa; phylum Arthropoda; class Malacostraca; order Decapoda; family Palinuridae; genus Panulirus; species Panulirus ornatus. The sequence continues at coordinate 13,961,700 of NC_092290.1, read as the reverse complement.
TGAGAAGGAGATGGAGTGAGTATTTTGAAGGATTGTTGAATGTGTTTGATGATAGAGTGGCAGATATAGGGTGTTTTGGTCGAGGTGGTGTGCGAAGTGAGGAGGTTAAGGAGAATGATTTGGTAAACAGAGAAGAGGTAGTAAAAGCTTTGCAGAAGATGAAAGCCGTCAAGGCAGCGGGTTTGGATGGTATTGCAGTGGAATTTATTAACAAAGGGGGTGACTGTATTGTTGACTGGCTGGTAAGGTTATTCAATGTATGTATGACTCATGGTGAGGTGCCTGAAGATTGTACAAAGACAAAGGGGATAAAAATGAGTGCTCAAATTACAAAGGTATAAGTCTGTTGAGTATTCCTGGGAAATTACATGGGAGGGTATTGATTTAGAGGGTGAAGGCATATACAGAGCATCAGATTGGAGAAGAGCAGTGTGGTTTCAGAGGTGGTAGTGGATGTGTGGATCAGGTGTTTGCTTTGAAAAACGTCTTTGAGAAATACTTAGAAAAGCAAATGGATTTGTATGTAGAATTTATGGATCTGGAGAAGGCATATGATAGAGTTGATAGAGATGCTCTGTGGAAGGTATTAAGAATATATGGTGTGGGAGGCAAGTTGTTAGAAGCAGTGAAATGTTTTTTTTATCCAGGATGTAAGGCATGTGTACGTGTAGGAAGTGGGGAAAGTGATTGGTTCTCAGTGAATGTTGCTTTGTGGTAGGGGTGCGTGATGTCTCCATGGTTGTTTAATTTGTTTTTGGATGGGGTTGTTAGGTAGGTGAATGCAAGAGTTCTGGAAAGAGGGGCAAGTATGCAGTCTGTTGTGGTTGAGAGAGCTTGGGAAGTGAGTCAGTTGTTGTTCTCTGATGATACAGCGCTGGTGGTTGATTCGGGTGAGAAACTGCAGAAGCTGGTGACAGTTTCGTTATGTGTGTGAAAGAAGAAGGCTAAGAGTAAAAGTGAATAAGAGCAAAGTTATTAGGTACAGTAGGGTTGAGGGACAAGTCAACTGGGAGGTAAGTTTGAATGGAGAAAAACTGGAGGAAGTGAAGTGTTTTAAATATCTGCTAGTGGATTTGGCAGCGGATGGAACCATGGAAGCGGAAGTGAATCATAGGGTTGGGGAGAGGGCGAAATTTCTGGGAGCGTTGAAGAATGTGTGGAAGTCGAGAATGTTATTTTGGAAAGCAAAAATGTGTATGTTTGAAGGAATAGGGGTTCCAACAATGATATATGGTTGCGAGGCGTGAGCTATAGATAAAGATGTGCGGAGGAGGGTGGATATGCTGGACATGAGATGTTTGAGGACAATATGGTGTGAGGTGGTTTGATCGAGTAAGGGTAAGAGAGATATGTGGTAATAAAAAGAGTGTGATTAAGAGAGCAGAAGAGGGTGTTCTGAAATGGTTTGGTCACTTGGAGAGAATGAGTTAGGAAAGATTGACCAAGAGGATATTTGTGTCAGAGGTGGAGGGAAAAAGGAAAAGTAAGAGACCAAATTGGAGGTGGAAAGATGGAGTGAAGAAGATTTTGAGTGATCGGGGCCTGAACATGCAGAAGGGTAAAAGGCGTGCAAGGAATAGCGAATTGGAACGATGTAGTATACCTGGGTGGGCGTGCTATCAATGGATTGAGCGAGGGCATGTGAAGCGTGTGGGGTAAACCATGGAAAGTTCTCTGGGGCGTGGATGTGGAACGGGAGCTGTGGTATCGGTGCATTATACGTGACAGCTAGAGAATGAGTGTGAACGAATGTGGCCTTTGTTGTCTTTTCCTAGTGCTACCTCGGGCACATGCGGGGGGAGAGGGTTGTTATTTCATGTGTGGCAGGTTGGCGACGGGAATGAATAAGGGCAGAGTATGAATTATGTACTTGTGTATATATGTATATGTCTGTGTGTGTACATATATGTATACGTTGAGATGTATAGGTACGTATATGTGCGTGTGTGGACGTGCATGTATATACATGTGTATGTGGGTAGGTTAGGCCATTATATAAAGTCTCCACTCACATCTTGAATACCTAGCTCAAAGCTTTCGTCATTTCCAATCACACGACAGAGTCAGCTGCCTAAGAGACCCAGGTCGAAGGTGCGGCGGGGCTCGTGAGCCTAACTCCCCCGATGCCCCAGACACGAAGATCTTCCACCAAGTGGCGAATGAAAAAATAACTCCGTCTCAAAGGGGAGCCGAAGGCATGGGGAGAAGCCTCCCCTGTGAGGCAAAGTTTCAAATGATCTTCAAATAATGGAGGAAAGTTTTGATTGATACACTTCGTGTAGTTTCTCTCCCCGACACAGCAACAAAGGGCGGGGGGAAAAAGTATTTATATTCTACTTTCAGGAGAGTTTCTGCCTTTGTGATCCTCTGCATATCTAAACATATCAAATATTCCTCATAAATAAAAGAGGGAGAGCAAATAGAATGTCCTCAGGCCGAAGTTGTATGTCGTAGTTCTGAAGTTCTTTCAACGCTATGTTCGAAGTCACTGAGTATGATGTCTGGCGTTATTGAGCATTATACCCGATGGGAGAGAGCATTATACACGAATTTGCTGAATATTGTGTTGGAAGTTATGGAAAAACTTGTACTTGAATCTACAAAAAAATCGTATTCACAGTTACTGATTATCATTCTTGCAGTGTTGTGAGCATTATACCTGCACGTGACTGACCATTATACCAGAATTTACGGAGCATTATAGGTGAAGTTTACTGATCACTGTACCTAAGTTATTGATTATTATACCTAAAGTTACTGATCATTGTACCTGAAGGTTAGTGAGCATTATACCTAAAGTTACTAATCATTGTACCTAAAGGTTAGTGAGCATGATACCTAAATTTACTGAGCATTGTACCTAAAGGTTAGTGAGCATTATACCTAAAGTTACTGATCTTTGTATCTAAAGGCTAGTGAGCATTATACCTAAAGTTACCGAACGATATGCTTAAAAGTTACTGAGCATTGTACCATAAAGTTAGTGAGGATCATATGTAAAGCTACTGAGCGATATGCCTGAAGTTACTACCTAAATGTTACTAAGCATTGTACTTAAAAGTTAATGATCATTGTACCTTCACGAAGCATCATACCTTAAATCATTAAGCCTTATTACTCACATTCTTGTGCACATAACCTTAATCAACTCACTTTCTAACAAATGAAATCAACGAGATTCTTTTTTTCCTATTTATTTGGAATAAAAACTCAAAGCTTGTATCTAGAACTTGTATGATATTTTAGTTATATTTTGTATACTCAAAAAGTTTCGTATTATGAACGAAAGCTATGCTGTCAAAAGAACTAAAAAACAAAAACAAAAGAATAGAATATTAATCAGATTAATCCGCCTGTGAATTTCTGCTCTCATGATCAGAGTATTGACCAGCAAAGCGTCAAATGAGATCCAGGAATGTACTATGAAAAGATAAATTTCTAATTGATTTTGAGATATTTCTTTCACCCGACATGGTCTCGAGTGGAGCTTGATTTGCTTATACATACAAATATTCTATTTATATTTATCATACTTAGTCGCTGTCTCCCGCGATAGCGAGGTAGCGCAAGGAGACAGACGAAAGAATGGCCCAACCCACGCACATACACATGTATTCCTCTGAGTCCACGGGGGAAAATGAAACACAAAAATTGGGATGGGAACTTTTCGTGTTTCATTTTCCCTGTGGACTCACAGGAATATCTTGATCACGCGCAAAATTGTGATCCTTTCCAACATACACATGTATATACATAAACGACCACACACGCACATATACATACCTACACATTTCAACGTATGCATACATATACATATACAGACGTATACATGTATACACATCTATATAATCATACTTGCTGCTTTCATCCATTCCTGTCGCCAACCCGCCACACGTGAAATGGCAACCCCCTCCCCCAGCATGCGCGCGAGGTAGCTCCAGGGAAAGACAACAAAGGCCACATTCGTTCACACTCAATCTCTAGCTGCCATGTGTAATGCACCGAAACGACAGCTCCCTTTCCACATCCAGGCCCCATAAAACTTTTCATGATGTACCCCAGACGCTTCACATTCCCTGGTTCAATCCATTGATAGCACGTCGACCCCGGTATACCACATCATTCCAAATCACTCTATTCCTTGCACGCCTTTCACCCTCCTGCAGGTTCAGGCCCCGATCGCACAAAATCTTTTTCACTCCATCCTTCCACCTCCAATTTGATCTCACACTTCTCCTCGTTCCCTCCACCTCTGTCGATCTTTCGTCACTCGTTCTCTCCATGTGACCAAACCATTTCAATACAGCCTCTTCTGCTCTCTCAACCACACTCTTTTTAATACCACACATATCTCTTACCCTCTTCATTACTTACTCGATCAAACCACCTCACACCACATATTGCTCTCAAACATCTCATTTCAAACACATCCACCCTCCTCCGCAAAACCCTATTTATAGCCTACGCATCGCAACCATATAACATTGTTGGAATCAATATTCTTTCAAACATACCCATTTTTGCTTTCCGAGATAACGTTCTCGCCTTCCACACATTCTTCAACGCTCCCAGAACCTTCGCTCCTTCCCCTACCCTGTGACACACTTCTGCTTCCATGGTTCCATCCGCTGATAAATCCACTCCCAGATATCTAAAACACTTCACTTCCTTCAGCTTCTCTCCATTCAAACTTACCTCCCAATTTACTTGTCCCTCAACCCTATTGAATCTAATAACCTTGCTATTATTCACATTTATGGATGGGGTTGTTAGGGAGGTGAATGCAAGAGCTTTGGAGAGAGGGTCAAGTATGCAGGAATGCTACCGCTAGGCTATGGGCCTATTAGCCAGGCCCATAGCCTATCGGTAGCATTCTCGCATGTTGCACAGGGGTCCCGGGCTCGATCCTGGCTGTTGGAGGTTTGTATGATATATATATGTGTATATATATATATATATATATATATATATATATATATATATATATATATATATATATATATATATATATATATATATATACTTCCCACGTATTCCCTGCGTGTCGTAGAAGTCGACTAAAAGGGAAGGGAGCGGGGGGCTGGAAATCCTCCCCTCTCGTTTTTTTTTTAATTTTCCAAAAGAAGGAACAGAGAAGGGGGCCAGGTGAGGATATTCCCTCAAAGGCCCAGTCCTCTGTTCTTAACGCTACCTCGCTATCGCGGGAAATGGCGAATAGTATGAAAAAAAAAAAATATATATATATATATATATATATATATCATTATTATCATTATTATTATTATTATTATTATTATCATTATTATCATCATTATTATACTCTGTCGCTGTCTCCCGCGTTAGCGAGGTAGCGCAAGGAAACAGACGTAGAGGGCGAGTAAAACGGGTGGGAGCGGGAGGTTGGAAATCCTCTTCTCCAGTTCTTACTTTTCCAAAAGAAGGAACAGACGAGGAGGCCATATTTTCAGACTGAATTTCTACCTTCAGTCGATAATCATCCCAAAGTCTGGTTCAGATACGTGGATGATGTGTGGTCTCTTGTGACCATCCTCCCAAGATTGTGATGTTTTCTTTAATGAATTGAATGACATCCACCCCACTATCAAATTCAAGATGGAATGGGAAAAAGAAGGCAAACTGCCCTTTCTTGATGTGTTGATAAACAGAGAATCTGATCACTTGTCCTTTGAAATATATAGGAAGCCTACTAACTGTTAGCTATATTCATTATTTCTCATTACATGATTCTTCCATAAAAATGTCTGTAGTTATGTCTGTGTTTTTAAGAACACTATGGATATGTGATCCCATAGGTTTGGTAGATGAATTTAGTCATATAAAGCGTACCTCTAGGCAGTAATATTATCCCAATTGGTTTATGAACAAAGCTTACTGGAAAGCTAGAAAGACAGTTTTTGCTCCTTGTAACAAAAATGTGACAAATAAGTATAAGTCTGAATGTTTAGTGTTGCCCTATTCTCCCAACTTAGCTAATCTAAGCCATATTATAAAAGATAGTGCCTGTAATGTTGCTTTCCAGTCCAATAACACCATCAGTAAGACCTTAGTAAATAGTAGGCCAGAGCATGCAAAAATTGGGAGTGTTTACGTCGTCAAATGCAAGGCACGTAAATATATCAATATAGGCCAGACCGAAAAAGCTGTAATGGAGATGTGTTATTGGCACCGTCATGCAGTACGCAGGGATGACTACAAAAATGCGATCGCTTAACACTATCATGAAAATGATTACCTCCATAGATCTTGAAAATTCCGTTATTCTGTACCCCTCTGCTGATTATGCCACACGTAACGTCATTGAATCTGTCTTAGTTGCTAATACTAAGAACTTTAATTTGTCCCCAGGCAATTTTAAAGCCCATCCTAGCATTAACCAGTTCAATATGAGAGAACTGACAAAGTACAAAAACATAAAAGAACTTGTTCAGGCACACTCAGCCACCCAGGTCAACCCCCGCCACGTGACCCCCCTTAATCACTGTCCCTTACAACGGTTATTGCCAGACAAAGTGGACAGTGGTTGGTCTGTATTGACTGGTGTTGGACGGTGGGACTCAAGTGTGATGTTGGGATTTAAATATCTTTGTTAAGTACTGGAACCTGATGAGATGGATTGTCTCCACGTAACATTCCGTGCCACATGTGTAGAAAAATTACGTGTTAAATAGAATTGTATGAACTGCTACTAAAGTGCGATTTCACCTTCATACTATCATCACGGACAAGTGTGATCATCATAGCTATCTATCTAACACGACGAATGGGATAAAGGGACGCCGGAGATTACTATCTCCAAATATTGAAACAAAATACATGAATGGAGAAAAAAAAGAGAGCGGTGAATAGAAAACGGGGATGAGATGTAAAGAAAAAAGAAAATGGTTTCCGTGTCGTCGAGGACTTAGGTAAGGTGGAAATGGGTGAGGCGGGGGGAAAAAAAAGGGGCAGGAAATTACATTTATTTTTTTTTCCCTCACTTTTTCTTTCCTCGAGGCTTAGCCTGGATAGGTAGGCTCTTTTAAACCGAGGTGTAGCGCGCGCTAATTGCCTGTCTCTTACACCTGCAGATAACCCTGAGACCCCACTATGGGAATCTAATATTATCTTTACTTACTTTCTTCTCTCCCTCCCCCCACCCCTCTTGAGGGTGCCTGAAGTAAGGTGTGTAAGGGGGGTTAAGTGGATGGTGAGAGAGAGAGAGAGAGAGAGAGAGAGAGAGAGAGAGAGAGAGAGAGAGAGAGAGAGAGAGAGAGAGAGAGAGAGAGAGAGAGAGAGAGAGAGAGAGAGGTGAGGGTAAAGTAGATGAGGTGTGTAGGGTGTGTGGGTGAGAGCAGGAAGAGGTATGCATAGAGAGGGAGAAAGTGGCGAGTGGTCTCTGGGTAAGAGGGGAGGGGGAAGGAAATGGGCTTGGGTAAGGCTAAGGTAGTGAGAATGAGTCTCTCTCTCTCTCTCTCTCTCTCTCTCTCTCTCTCTCTCTCTCTCTCTCTCTCTCTCTCTCTCTCTCACCCACCAGGGTATCGGGAGAGTGACGGCTGCAGTAAGCCATCACTTCACCGACTGTCAAGTGTCACTCCTTAGGCCCAGGTAGCTGTCTTATCTCTCTCTCCACGTGTGTGTGTGTGTGGTGGTGGTGGTGGTGGTGGGGGTTTAGGTGTAGGGTGGGGTGTGGGGGGGGGGGGGGGAGGATGGCTTACTTGTCACACACGTTCGATCTCTTCGTCTCATACAACACTTGACAACGCGTCACTCACTCATACACGATTCGTTCTTCGTAACTCTATATTTTCCCGCGGTGAGCTCTACGCGTTAGCCTCTGCCCCCTCACCCCCCCATTTTTTTTCTTAGACAAAATCTCGTAACTAGTCGTAGGTAAGTAGTCTCTCTCTCTCTCTCTCTCTCTCTCTCTCTCTCTCTCTCTCTCTCTCTCTCTCTCTCTCTCTCTCTCTCTCTCTCTCTCTCTCTCTCTCTGTAAAGGTTGCCACACCTCAGAGGCTTTCCTATCTTACCCATCATCCCAGGAACCTCCTCCAACCTCACAACTCATCCCAGGATCCCCATCTACCTCACATCTTACTCCGCGAACCCCTCCCACCTAATCTCTCACTCCCAGAATCCATTGTACCTCACTCATAACCCCTGCACGTCCCACACCTCACCTCATTCTCTGTCAAGGCTCCTCCTGCATCACATAATAACCCCAGTATCTCCCTCCAGGTTCCGCTATATTCGGGGTCTGGTGAGCTGTCGCTGGTCCTAGTGATGCCTGGTGAACAGAAGAACTTTGTGGCCAACGGGTTATCTCACGTAAGTATCTTGATGCCTCTGTGGTGATTTGTGGTTCTTAAGTGTTTATGGTGAGCTGGTGAGTGGGTCTCTTGGTGCCTCTGTGATGATCTGTGGTTCCTGGTGTTCATGGTAAGTTGGTGAGTGGGTCTCTTCATGGTCTGTGTGGTGATCCGACGTTCTTAATGGTGAACTGGTAACTGGGTCTGTTGATGGTAACCAGAGAGGTATCTTTGGCGAGTTTCCCTCATGAGGGGAATCTGGCAAATACCAAATCAATGTTTCATTAAGATATCTCCTCATCTTTCCTCCTTAAATATAGACTTAATTAGCTTTCAGTATAAAGTATGATGATTTCGTATTATTCTGATGTCGAATGCTATTAATTGGTCATTCTGAAGCACCAATGATTATATCATTGCATGATTATATCAATGGCATATCATCATGCTTTATTCTTTTCATTACCAATCATTTTTCACCTCATTACAAGCTGTCACGTAAGATAACTGATTCTTTTCATCTAAATCAAATCTTTGCTTTTTGGATCAAAAATTGATATGAATGCTAAAGATCATGTTCAGATTAAAGAATTTATACCTAACACATTTACTTCACACACACACACACACACCCCACACAACACACCCACCCCACACACCCCAAAAAACACCAACAACACACACACACACCAACAACACAAAAAAAAAAAAAACAAAAAAAAAAAAAACACCCCCCCCCACACAACCAAAACAACAAAACACCCAAAAAACCCCCAAACAAAAAAAACACCACACACCCAAAAAACAACCAACACACACCAACCCAACCACCACCCCAAAACCCACAACACCCCAAAACCCCAAACCACAAACAACCAACCCCCAACCCCCCCCACCCCCCAACCACACCCCAAACAAAAAACAAAAACCCACACCACCCACCCCAAACCCACCCCCCCACCACCCCCCCCCCACACAAACCCCAAAACCCCACCACCCCACCCAAAAACCCCAAAAAACACCCCACCCCCCCAAAACCACACCAACACCCAACCCACAACAACCAAACCAACCCCACACAAAAACCACCCCAACAAAACAAACACCCCCAACCAAAACAACCACCCACACAAAAAAACAAAAACCACCACCACCACCCCCCACCCCACACCACCAACAAAACCCCACCCACACCAAAACCAAACAAAAACAAAAACCCACAACCCAAAAAAACCCAACCCAAAACACCCCCACACACCGGCTAAAAATTTTGTCCCCCCAACCCCCCCCTTACCCACCCCCTACCTTTCCACCCCTAACCCACCCCCTTTTATCAAAAACACTATTATTCTATTTTCTTTTAAAATTTTACCTAAATTTTCCCCCTCCCCCTACTACCTACAAACCTTTTTTTATTACTTTTTATCAAAATTTCTATCTTTTAAATTTAAAAAAAAATTTATATTAATATTAAAATTATATAAAAATATTATAAAATATTAATATAAATATTATATAAATATTATAAAATAATATTTTAAAAAATTATATTATATATATCCATTAGAAAAAGGGTTTTTGTAGTAGCTTTTAATGGATCTGGAGAAGGCATTTTATAGAGTTGATAGAGATGCTCTGGGAAGGAAATTAAGAATATATGGTTTTCGGGGCAAGTTGTTAGAACCGTGAAAATTTTTTATCGAGGTTTGAAAGGGGCATGTGTACGTGTAGAAGAGAGGAAAGTGATTGGTTCTCAGGGAATGTGGTTTGCGGCGGGGTGTGTAAATGTCTCCATGGTTTTTTAAATTTTGGGTTTATGGAGGGGGTTTTGTTAGGGAGGTAAATCAAGATTTTTGGAAAGAGGGGCAAGTATGAAGTCTGTTGGGGGTGAGAGAGCTTGGGGAAAAGGGGTTTAGTTGTTGTTCGCTGATGATACCGCGCTGGGGCGGATTCCCTGTGAGAAACTGCAGAAGCTGGGGACGGAGTTTGGTAAAGTGTGGGGGAAGAAGAAAGTTAAGAGTAAATGTGAAAAAGAGCAAGGGTTTTTAGGTACAGGGAGGGGTTTAGGGGCAAGTCCCAATTTTGGGGGGTGAGTTTGAATGGGAAAACTGGAGGAAGTGAAAATGTTTTTGATATCTGGGAGTGGATCTGTCACGGGTGGAACCATGGAAGCGGAAGTGGATCATAGGGTGGGGGGGGGGGCGAAAATTTTGGGGGCCTTGAAAAATGTGTGGAAGTCGAGAACATTAACCCGGAAAGCTAAAATGGGGGGGGTTTTAATGTTTTTGCGAAGAATAGTAGTTCCAACAATGTTGTATGGTTGGGGGCGTGGGCTAAAGGATAGAGTTGTGCGCCCGGAGGATGGATGTGGGGGAAAAAGAGATTTTTGAGGACAATGTGTGGTGTGAGGTGGTTTTTATCGAGTAAGTACCGTAAGGGTAAGAGAGATGTGTGAAATAAAAAGAGCGGGGGTTGAGAGAGCAGAAGAGGGTGTTTTTTAAATGGTTTTGGGGGCATGGAAAAAAGTGAGGAAAGGGTTGACCAAGAGGATATATTTGTCGGAGGTGGAGGGGGCAAGGAAAAGGGAGACCAAATTGGAGGTGGAAAGATGGGTGAAAAGGATTTTTTGTGATCGGGGGGAACATGCAGGAGGGGAAAGGAGGGCAAGGAATAGAAATGAATTGGAGCGATGTGGTATACAGGGGTTTTACGTGCTTTTCATGGAATTGAACAAGGCATGTGAAACGTCTGGGGTAAACCATGGAAAAACTGTGTAGGTAAGTATATTTGCGTGTGTGGACGTTGTATTACATGTGTAAGGGGGGGGGTTGGGGCCCTTTCTTTCGTCTGTTTTCCTTTCGCTACCTCGCAAACGCGGGGACAGCGACAAAGTATAACAAAAAAAAAAAAAAAAAAAAAAAAAAAATATATATATAATATATTATATATCTTTTCTTTTTCCTTTTTAAGCTATTCGCCATTTCCCGCAAAAAGCGAGGGAGCGTTTAAAAACAGAGGACTGGGCCTTTGAGGGAATACCCTCACCCTATGGCGCAATTCTCTGTTCCCTCTTTTGGAAAATTAAAAAAAAAAAAAACGAGGGGGGGAGGATTTCCAGCCCCCGCCCCTCCCCCTTTTAAGGGCGCCTTTTACGACACGCAGGGGAAAAAACGGGGAAGAAAACTTTTTTCCCCTATCCCCGGAAAAATATTAATATATATATAATAATATATATATATATATATAAAAATATATATAATATATATATAAATGACAGCAATATGCTAAATTCCAATGAGTCCACGGGGAAAGGGAAACACAAAAAGTTCCCAATATGGTATTGCAGTGGATAATGGTATGGTATTTGCATGGAATTTATTAAAAATGGGGTGACTGTATTGTTGACGGGTTGGTAAGGTTATTTAATGTAGATGACTCATGGTGAGGTGCCTGAGGATTGGCGGAATGCGTGCATAGTGCCATTGTACAAAGGAAAAGGGGGATAAGAGTGAGTGCTCAAATACAGAGGTATAAAGTTTTTGGTGTTGACTATTCCTGGTAAATTATATGGGAGGGTATTGATTGAGAGGGTGAATCATGTACCGGAGGCCTCAGATTGGGGAAGAGCAGTGTGGTTTCAGAAGTGGTAGGGGAAAGTGTGGATCGGGTTTTTGGGTTTTGGGAAGAATGTATGTGAGAAAATACTTAAAAGCAAATGGATTTGTATGTAGCTTTTTATGGTTTGGGAGAAGGCATAGGGATAGAGTTGATAGGGATGCCCCTGGGGAAGGTTTTAAAGAATATATGGTAGGGGAAGGAAAGTTGTTAGAAGCGTAAAAAGTTTTTATCGGGATGTAAGGCATGTGTACTGTAAAAAGGAAAGTGTTTTGGTTTTCTCAGTGAATGTAGGTTTGCGGCGGGGGTGTGTAATGTCTCCATGGTTTTTTAAAATTTTTTTATGGATGGGGTTGTTAGGGAGGTGAATGCAAGAGTTTTGGAAAGAGGGGCAAGTAATGAAGTCTGTTGGGGATGAGAGAGTTTGGGAAGTGACCCTTTGTTGTTCGTGATGATCCCAGCGCTGGTGGCTGATTCATTTAGAAACTGCAGAAGCTGGTGACTGAGGTTTTGGAAAAGTGTGTGGAAGAAGAAAGTTAAAGAAAAATGTGAATAAGAGAAAGGGGGTTATTAGGTACAGTGGGGTTGAGGGTCAAGTCAATTGGGGGGTGAGTTTGAAGGAGAAAAACTGGGGGAAGTGAAGTGTTTTAGAAATCAGGAGTGATCTGGCACTGGCAGCGGGGGTGGAACCATGGAAGCGGAAGTGGATCATAGGGTGGGGGAGGGGGCGAAAAACCTGGGGCCTTTAAGAATGTGTGGAAGTCGGGGAACATTATCTCGGGAAAACAAAAATGGGTTTTGTTTTTAAGGAAAAGGGTTCCAACAATTTGTATGGTTTTCGAGGCGTGGGCTATGGATAGATTTTTGGGGCAGGAGGGGGATGTGCTGGAAATGAGATGTTTTGAGGACAATGTGTGGGGGTGAGGGGGGTTTTTATCGAGTAAATAACGTAAGGGGAAGAGAGATGTGGGGGAAAAAAAAGAGCGTGGTTGAGAGAGCAGAAGAGGGGGTTTTGAAGTGGTTTGGGCACATGGAGAGGATGAAATGAGGAAAAATTGACCCAAAAGGGTATATTTGTCGGGGGTGGAGGGAACAAGGAGAAGAGGGAGACCAAATTGAAGGGGGAAAGATGGAGTGAAAAAGGGTTTTTTGTGATCGGGGCCTGAAAAATGCAGGAAAGGGGGAAAGGAAGGGGAAGGAAAAGAGTGAATTGGAGCGGGTGTGGTATAAACCGGGGGTTTACGTGGGTGTCAGTGGAAATTTAAGCAAGGGATGGAACGCTGGGGGAAACCATGGAAAAGCTGTGTAGGTATGTATATTTGCGTGTGTGGACGTATGTATATACATGTGTAAAGGGGGGGGGGGGGGTTTGGGCCATTTCTTTCGTCTGTTTCCTTTCGCTAAACCCCGCAAACGCGGGAGACAGCGACAAAGTATAATAAAAAAAAAAAAAATAATATAATAATATAAAATATATAATATATATATATATATATATATATAAAAATATATATATATATATATATATATATAATCATATAATGCACCGAAACCAGAGTTCCCCTTTCCCCATCAGGCCCCACGAAACTTTTCCCTGGTCTACCCCAGCGCTTCAAAATGCCCTGGTTTTAAACGACAGACAGTACGTCCACCCCTACAATCCTAAACGATCAAATTCACTCTATTCCGATTCCGTGAAATATCATTTGTGTTACAAACCCGGTAAAATTGAATACTCCCAAAAAGAAAGAGGAAATAAAATTGAGGACTTACGGTCAAGAGTGGTATTGCTGCGAGCATGCTGGTGTGGCGTTCAGACCAGGGGGGGAGGGGGCCCATGGGAGCAAAATTTGGGGGGGGAACATGTTTGCTATATTGGAGAGAAAACCGGAGCGAAAGGGGGGACCCTTCCCTTCACGGCGTAATTTTGCTCGAAAGGGAAGGGGATTGTAGTTAGGTGGATAGATTGCAGGGTTTGGGGGGTGATGGTGGGGGGGGGGGAAGCAATGCACGAGGGAAAAGATACAGGCGGTAGGTGAATGAGAGAAGAGAGAGAGAGAGAGAAGAGAGAGTGAGAGAGAGGAGAGAGAGAGAGAGAGAAAAGAGAAAGTGGCGAGTGGTTCTGGGTAAGAGGGGAGGGGGGAAGGAAAATGGCTTTGGTTTTAAAGGCAAGGTAGTGGAATAGTTCCTTCTCTCTCTTTTTCCCCCTTTCCTCTTCTTTCTCTCTTTTCTCTTCTCTTCCTCTCTTTTCCCCCCACAGGGTTTTATCGGGAGAGTGACGGCTGCGTAAGCCATCATTCCCCGATTTTTAAATGTCACCCCTTGGGGCCCAGGTAGTGTCTTATCTCTCTCTCCACGTGTTTTGTGTGTGGTGGTGGGGTGGTGGGGGGGGTTGGGGGTTTTAGGGTGGGGGTGGGGTGTGGGGGGGGGGGGGGGGGGGATGGCTTACTTGCAACACGTTCGATCTCTTCGTTTATACAAACTTGACAACGCGCACTCATCTCCGATTGTTCTTCGTAACTCTATTTTTTCCCGCGGTGAGCTCTACGCGTTAGCCTTGCCCCTCCCCCCCCATTTTTTTTTTAGACAAAATTGGTAATAGTGTAGGAAGTAGTCTCTTTCTCTCTCTCTCTCTCTTTTTCCTTCTCTCTCTCTCTCTCTTTCTCTCCTTCCCTCTTCTTCTCTCTCTTCTCTCTTTGAAAAAGGTTGCCAACCCAGGGGCTTTCTATCTTACCCATCATCCCGGGAAACCCTCCCCCAACCTCAAAAACCCTCACCCCGGTCCCCATTACCCATCTTCTCCCGAACCCCCCCCACCTAATCTCCCACTCCAGAATCATTGTACCCACTCATAACCCTGCAGTCCCCACACCTCACTATTTCTGTCAAGGCTCCTCCGATCACATAAAAACCCCCAGTATCCCTCCAGGTTCGCTTTTTTCGGGGTCTGGTGAGCTGTCGTGGTCCTAGTGATCCCTGGTGAACAGAAGAACTTTGGGGCCCAAGGGTTATCCACGTAGTATCTTGATGCCTTGTGGTGTTTGGGGTTCTTAAGTGTTTATGGTGAGCTGGTGAGTGGGTTCTTGGTGCTCTGTGTGATTGGGGTTTCCTGTGTTATGGTAAGTGGTGAGTGGGTCTCTTCATGGTTGTGTGGTGTTCCCGGTTCCATGGTAAAATGGAAAACTGGGTTGTTGATGGTAACCAGGAGGTATTTTGGGATTTTCCCCTATGGGGGGGAATTGGAAATCCCAAAATCAATTTTTCATTAAGATATCTCCCATTTTCTCCTTAAATTAGTTAATTAGCTTTCGTAAAAAAGTATGATGATTTCGTTTTTTTCTGATGCGAATGCTATTTAATTGGTCATTCTGAAGCCCCAATGTTTAAATTTCTTGCATGTTTAATCAATGGCAATATCTGCTTTTTTCTTTTCATTTTTCCCAAACATTTTTCACCTCATACAAGCTGTCAGTAAAAATAATGTTTTTTCATTAAATCAAAACTTTGTTTTTGGATCAAAAATTGATTTTGAATGCAAAGATATGTTCAGATTAAAAGAATTTTACATAACAATTTACTTCCACCACACACAAACCCCCAAACACAACACACACACCAAAAAAGTAATTATATCTGTACCCTTTTTTTATCTATTATCTATCTATCTATCTATCTATCTATCTATATATCTATATATATATATATATATATATATATATATATATATACATATATATATTTTTTTTCTTTTTTTTTTTTCTGTCTCCCGCGTTTACGAGGTAGCGCAAGGATACAGACGAAAGAAATGGCCCAACTCACCCCCATACACATGTATATACATACGTCCACACACGCAAATATACATACCTACACAGCTTTCCATGGTTTACCCCAGACGCTTCACATGCCCTGATTCAACCCACTGACAGCACGTCAACCCCGGTATACCACATCGATCCAATTCACCCTATTCCTTGCCCTCCTTTCACCCTCCTGCATGTTCAGGCCCCGATGACACAAAATCTTTTTCACTCCATCTTTCCACCTCCAATTTGGTCTCCCACTTCTCCTCGTTCCCTCCACCTCCGACACATATATCCTCTTGGTCAATCTTTCCTCACTCATTCTCTCCATGTGCCCAAACCATTTCAAAACACCATCTTCTGCTCTCTCAACCACGTTCTTTTTATTTCCACACATCTCTCTTACCCTTACGTTACTTACTCGATCAAACCACCTCACACGACACATTGTCCTGAAACATCTCATTTCCAGCACATCCATCCTCCTGCGGACAGCTCTATCCATAGCCCACGCCTCGCAACCATACAACATTGTTGGAACCACTATTCCTTCAAACATACCCATTTTTGCTTTCCGAGATAATGTTCTCGACTTCCACACATTCTTCAAGGCTCCCAGAATTTTCGCCCCCTCCCCCACCCTATGATCCACTTCCGCTTCCATGGTTCCATCCGCTGCCAGATCCACTCCATGATATCTAAAACACTTTACTTCCTCCAGTTTTTCTCCATTCAAACTTACCTCCCAATTGACTTGACCCTCAACCCTACTGTACCTAATAACCTTGCTCTTATTCACATTTACTCTTAACTTTCTTCTTTCACACACTTTACCAAACTCAGTCACCAGCTTCTGCAGTTTCTCACATGATTCAGCCACCAGCGCTGTATCATCAGCGTATATATATATACATATGTGTATATATATATGTATATATGTATATGTATATATATATATGTATATGTATATATATATATCCATTAGCAAATGGATTTGTATGTAGCATTTATGGATCTGGAGAAGGCATATGATAGAGTTGATAGAGATGCTCTGTGGAAGGTATTAAGAATATATGGTGTGCGAGGCAAGTTGTTAGAAGCAGTGAAAAGTTTTTATCGAGGATGTAAGGCATGTGTACGTGTAGGAAGAGAGGAAAGTGATTGGTTCTCAGTGAATGTAGGTTTGCGGCAGGGGTGTGTGATGTCTCCATGGTTGTTTAATTTGTTTATGGATGGGGTTGTTAGGGAGGTAAATGCAAGAGTTTTGGAAAGAGGGGCAAGTATGAAGTCTGTTGGGGATGAGAGAGCTTGGGAAGTGAGTCAGTTGTTGTTCGCTGATGATACAGCGCTGGTGGCGGATTCATGTGAGAAACTGCAGAAGCTGGTGACGGAGTTTGGTAAAGTGTGTGGAAGAAGAAAGTTAAGAGTAAATGTCAATAAGAGCAAGGTTATTAGGTACAGTAGGGTTGAGGGTCAAGTCAATTGGGAGGTGAGTTTGAATGGTGAGAGGCTGGAGGAAGTGAAGTGTTTTAGATATCTGGGAGTGGATCTGTCAGCGGATGGAACCATGGAAGCGGAAGTGGATCATAGGGTGGGGGAGGGGGCGAAAATTTTGGGAGCCTTGAAAAATGTGTGGAAGTCGAGAACATTATCCCGGAAAGCAAAAATGGGTATGTTTGAAGGAATAGTAGTTCCAACAATGTTGTATGGTTGCGAGGCGTGGGCTATGGATAGAGTTGTGCGCAGGAGGATGGATGTGCTGGAAATGAGATGTTTGAGGACAATGTGTGGTGTGAGGTGGTTTGATCGAGTAAGTAACGTAAGGGTAAGAGAGATGTGTGGAAATAAAAAGAGCGTGGTTGAGAGAGCAGAAGAGGGTGTTTTGAAATGGTTTGGGCACATGGAGAGAATGAGTGAGGAAAGATTGACCAAGAGGATATATGTGTCGGAGGTGGAGGGAACAAGGAGAAGAGGGAGACCAAATTGGAGGTGGAAAGATGGAGTGAAAAGGATTTTGTGTGATCGGGGCCTGAACATGCAGGAGGGTGAAAGGAGGGCAAGGAATAGAGTGAATTGGAGCGATGTGGTATACAGGGGTTGACGTGCTGTCAGTGGATTGAATCAAGGCATGTGAAGCGTCTGGGGTAAACCATGGAAAGCTGTGTAGGTATGTATATTTGCGTGTGTGGACGTGTGTATGTACATGTGTATGGGGGGGGTTGGGCCATTTCTTTCGTCTGTTTCCTTGCGCTACCTCGCAAACGCGGGAGACAGCGACAAAGTATAACAAAAAAAAAAAAAAAAAAAAAAAAAAAAATATATATATATATATATATCTTTCTTTTTCTTTCAAGCTATTCGCCATTTCCCGCATTAGCGAGGTAGCGTTAAGAACAGAGGACTGGGCCTTTGAGGGAATACCCTCACTTGGCGCAATTCTCTGTTCCCTCTTTTGGAAAATTAAAAAAAAAAAAAAACGAGCGGGGAGGATTTCCAGCCCCCCGCTCCCTCCCCTTTTAGTCGCCTTCTACGACACGCAGGGAATACGTGGGAAGTATTCTTTCTCCCCTATCCCCAGGGAAAATATATATATATATATATATATATATATATATATATATATATATATATATATATATATATATATATATATATATATGTACACATATGCATATATTCCTATGAGTCCACGGGGAAAATGGAACACAATAAGTTCCCAATATGGTATTGCAGTGGATAATGGTATGGTATTGCAGTGGAATTTATTAAAAAAGGGGGTGACTGTATTGTTGACTGGTTGGTAAGGTTATTTAATGTATGTATGACTCATGGTGAGGTGCCTGAGGATTGGCGGAATGCGTGCATAGTGCCATTGTACAAAGGCAAAGGGGATAAGAGTGAGTGCTCAAATTACAGAGGTATAAGTTTGTTGAGTATTCCTGGTAAATTATATGGGAGGGTATTGATTGAGAGGGTGAAGGCATGTACAGAGCATCAGATTGGGGAAGAGCAGTGTGGTTTCAGAAGTGGTAGAGGATGTGTGGATCAGGTGTTTGCTTTGAAGAATGTATGTGAGAAATACTTAGAAAAGCAAATGGATTTGTATGTAGCATTTATGGATCTGGAGAAGGCATATGATAGAGTTGATAGGGATGCTCTGTGGAAGGTATTAAGAATATATGGTATGGGAGGAAAGTTGTTAGAAGCAGTGAAAAGTTTTTATCGAGGATGTAAGGCATGTGTACGTGTAGGAAGAGAGGAAAGTGATTGGTTCTCAGTGAATGTAGGTTTGCGGCAGGGGTGTGTGATGTCTCCATGGTTGTTTAATTTGTTTATGGATGGGGTTGTTAGGGAGGTGAATGCAAGAGTTTTGGAAAGAGGGGCAAGTATGAAGTCTGTTGGGGATGAGAGAGCTTGGGAAGTGAGTCAGTTGTTGTTCGCTGATGATGCAGCGCTGGTGGCTGATTCATGTGAGAAACTGCAGAAGCTGGTGACTGAGTTTGGAAAAGTGTGTGGAAGAAGAAAGTTAAGAGTAAATGTGAATAAGAGCAAGGTTATTAGGTACAGTAGGGTTGAGGGTCAAGTCAATTGGGAGGTGAGTTTGAATGGAGAAAAACTGGAGGAAGTGAAGTGTTTTAGATATCAGGGAGTGGATCTGGCAGCGGATGGAACCATGGAAGCGGAAGTGGATCATAGGGTGTGGGAGGGGGCGAAAATCCTGGGGGCCTTGAAGAATGTGTGGAAGTCGAGAACATTATCTCGGAAAGCAAAAATGGGTATGTTTGAAGGAATAGTGGTTCCAACAATGTTGTATGGTTGCGAGGCGTGGGCTATGGATAGAGTTGTGCGCAGGAGGATGGATGTGCTGGAAATGAGATGTTTTGAGGACAATGTGTGGTGTGAGGTGGTTTGATCGAGTGAGTAACGTAAGGGTAAGAGAGATGTGTGGAAATAAAAAGAGCGTGGTTGAGAGAGCAGAAGAGGGTGTTTTGAAGTGGTTTGGGCACATGGAGAGGATGAGTGAGGAAAGATTGACCAAGAGGATATATGTGTCGGAGGTGGAGGGAACAAGGAGAAGAGGGAGACCAAATTGAAGGTGGAAAGATGGAGTGAAAAAGATTTTGTGTGATCGGGGCCTGAACATGCAGGAGGGTGAAAGGAGGGCAAGGAATAGAGTGAATTGGAGCGATGTGGTATACCGGGGTTGACGTGCTGTCAGTGGATTGAAGCAAGGCATGTGAAGCGTCTGGGGTAAACCATGGAAAGCTGTGTAGGTATGTATATTTGCGTGTGTGGACGTATGTATATACATGTGTATGGGGGGGGGGGGGGTTGGGCCATTTCTTTCGTCTGTATCCTTGCGCTACCTAGCAAACGCGGGAGACAGCGACAAAGTATAATAAAAAAAAAAAATAATATATATATATATATATATATATATATATATATATATATATATATATATATATATATATATATATAATGCACCGAAACCAGAGTTCCCTTTCCACATCCAGGCCCCACGAAACTTTCCATGGTCTACCCCAGACGCTTCATATGCCCTGGTTCAATCGACAGACAGTACGTCCACCCCGGTACACCAAATCGTTCAAATTCACTCTATTCCGATTCCGTGAAATATCATTTGTGTTACACCAGGTAAAGTTGAGATACTACAAATAGAAGAGGAAATATAATTGGAGGACTTACGGTACAGGAGTGGTATTGCTGCGAGCAGCTGGTGGCGTTCAGACCAGGTGGGGAGAGGCCACATGGGAGCAAAAGTGGGGAGGGAACATGTTTGCTATGATTGGAGAGAATACAGGAGCGATGGAGGGACCCTTCCCTTCACGGCGTAATTTGCGCGAAAGGGGAGGGGGGGATGTAGTTAGGTGGATAGATTGCAGGGTTTGGGGGGTGATGGTGGGGGGGGGGGAAGCAATGCACGAGGGAAAAGATACAGGGTAGGTGAATGAGAGAGAGAGAGAGAGAGAGAGAGAGAGAGAGAGAGAGAGAGAGAGAGAGAGAGAGAGAGAGAGAGAGAGAGAGATGGGGTACCTGGAGTGTTATGGGACTGGAGTGGTAGTTAGCATCTTGAGGTGATAGTTAGAATTCTAGGTTGTTAGTTAGTTAGTTAGGTTCCTGGATTGTTAGTGAGGATCTTGGAGTGTTAGTTAGGGTCCTGAATTGTTGGGTTTCTTGAGTGTTAGTCAGGGTCCGGAGTGCTAGTTAAGGTCCTGCATTGTTAGTTAGGATCCTGGAGTGTTAGTCTGGATCCTGAGTGTTAGTCAGCTATGATCATACAAGCTTGTTGTGTTTAGAGGCCAGCTATGATGATACAAATATCCCATGTTTACATAGCCGGCTATGATATGAATATGCTGTTTACATAGCCAGCTAAGATGATATGCTATGCTTACATAGCCGGCTATGATACAAATATGCTATGCGTACATTGTCAGCTATGATACAAATATGCTATGCTTATATAGCCAGCTATGATGATGAAAATATCCTATGGTTACACAGCCAGTTATAATAATACAATTATGCTATGCTGACATAGCCAGCTATGATGACATGAATACGCTATGCTGACATAGCCAGCTATGATGATACAAATATGCTATGCTTATATATCAAGCTATGATGATAAAAATACGCTATGCTAACATAGCCAGCTATGATGATACAAATATGCTATGCTAATATAGCTAGCTATGATAATGAAAATACTCTTTCACTTCCAATATCCCGCCAGAAAAAAATATATCTGAATCTAGCGTCGAATTATTAAACATTGATAATTACTTATCAGCCATAATCTAATTTCAAGTGGGATTTAATTCATTTATGAATAAAAAATGACTATGGATCACGAAATACCTGGATCTCTCACATTCACAGGGTTGCAATATACACTAACAATTCCTTGGCAATTTTCGAGTGACTCAAATAACCAATCTATTCCTCGTTAATGAACGAAAATGTCCCGGAAGTTAATTAGCTCAAGATGAGAGTATCAAACCATATTGCAATATATAGTCTCAATTACTGGCAACAGTGTCGCAACATATTGGATTAGAAAACTTTAATTATGTAAGGGGAAGACCAATCTTAGTGTGTGTATAATATTGTATCTCTTTATTTGATTGTAATTACTTCAAGACCAATATATATATATATATATATATATATATATATATATATATATATATATATATATATATATATATATATATATATATATATATATATATTTATTTATTTATTTGTTTTGCTTTGTCGCTGTCTCCCGCGTTAGCGAGGTAGCGCAAGGAAACACACGAAATGGCCCAACCCACCCACATACACATGTATATACATACACGTCCACACACGCAAATATACATACCTATACATCTCAATGTACACACACATATATATATATATATATATATATATATATATATATATATATATATATATATATATATATATATATTCTTTTTTTTTTTTTGCTTTGTCGCTGTCTCCCGCGTTTGCGAGGTAGCGCAAGGAAACAGACGAAAGAAATGGCCCATCCCGCCCCCATACACATGTATATACATACGTCCACACACGCAAATATACATACCTACACAACTTTCCATGTTTTACCCCAGACGCTTCACATGCCTTGATTCAATCCACTGACAGCACGTCAACCCCGGTATACCACATCGCTCCAATTCACTCTATTCCTTGCCCTCCTTTCACCCTCCTGCATGTTCAGGCCCCGATCACACAAAATCTTTTTCACTCCATCTTTCCACCTCCAATTTGGTCTCCCTCTTCTCCTCGTTCCCTCCACCTCCGACACATATATTCTCTTGGTCAATCTTTCCTCACTCATTCTCTCCATGTGCCCAAACCATATCAAAACACCCTCTTCTGCTCTCTCAACCACGCTCTTTTTATTTCCACACATCTCTCTTACCCTTACGTTACTTACTCGATCAAACCACCTCACACCACACATTGTCCTCAAACATCTCATTTCCAGCACATCCATCCTCCTGCGCACAACTCTATCCATAGCCCACGCCTCGCAACCATACAACATTGTTGGAACCACTATTCCTTCAAACATACCCATTTTTGCTTTCCGAGATAATGTTCTCGACTTCCACACATTCTTCAAGGCTCCCAGAATTTTCGCCCCCTCACCCACCCTATAATTTACTTCCGCTTCCATGGTTCCATCCGCTGCCAGATCCACTCCCAGATATCTAAAACACTTTACTTCCTCCAGTTTTCTCCATTCAAACTTACCTCCCAATTGACTTGACCCTCAACCCTACCGTACATAACAACCTTGATCTTATTCACATTTACTCTTAACTTTCTTCTTTCACACACTTTACCAAACTCAGTCACCAGCTTCTGCAGTTTCTCACAAGAATCAGCCACCAGCGCTGTATCATCAGCGAACAGCAAATGACTCACTTCCCAAGCTCTCTCATCCACAACAGACTGCATACTTGCCCCTATTTACAAAACTCTTGCATTCACCTCCCTAACAACCCCATCCATAAACAAATTAAGCAACCATGGAGACATCACACACCCCTGCCGCAAACCTACATTCACTGAGAACCAATCACTTTCCTCTCTTCCTACATGTACACATGCCTTACATCCTCGATAAAAACTTTTCACTGCTTCTAACAACTTGCCTCCCACACCATATATTCTGAATACCTTCCACAGAGCATCTCTATCAACTCTATCATATGTCTTCTCCAGATCCATAAATGCTACATAGAAATCCATTTGCTTTTTTAAGTATTTCTCGCACACATTCTTCAAAGCAAACACCTGATCCACACATCCTTTACCACTTCTGACACCACACTGCACTTCCCCAGTCTGATGCTCTGTACATGCCTTCACCCTCTCAGTCAATACCCTCCCATATAATTTCCAAGGAATGCTCAACAAACTTATACCTCTGTAATTTGAGCACTCACTTTTATACCCTTTGCCTTTGTACAATGGCACTATGCAAGCATTCCGCAAATCCTCAGGCACCTCACCATAAGTCATACATACATTAAATAACCTTACCAACCAGTCAACAATAGTCACCCGCTTTCCTAATAAATTCCACTGCAATACCATCCAAACCCGCTGCCTTGCCATCTTTTATCTTCCGCAAAGCTTTCACTACCTCTTCTCTGTTTACCAAATCATTCTCCCTAACCCTCTCTCTTTGCACATCACCTTGACCAAAACATCCTATTTCTGCCATTCTATCCTCTAACACATTCAACAAACCTTCAAATTACTCACTCCATCTCCTTCTCACATCACTACTACTTGTTATAATCTTCCCATTAGCCCCCTTCACTGATGTTCCCATTTGTTCCCTTGTCTTACGCACTTTACTTACCTCCTTCCAAAACATCTTTTTATTCTCCCTAAAATACTATTCGCTATTTCCCACGTTAGCGAGGTAGCGATAAGAACAGAGGACTGGGCCTTTGAGAGAATATCCTCACCTGGCCCCCTTCTCTATTACTCCTCTTGAAAAATTAGAAAAAAAGAAAAACGAGAGGGGAAGATTTCCAGCCACCCGCTCCCTACCCTTTTAGTCGCCTTCTACGAACCGCAGGGAATACGTGGGAAGTATTCTTTCTCCCCTATACCCAGGGATAATATATATATATATATATATATATATATATATATATATATATATATATATTTTTTTTTTTTTTTTTTCTTTTTTCGCTGTCTCCCACGTTTGCGAGGTAGCGCAAGGAAAGAGACGAAAGAAATGGCCCAACCCACCCTCATACACATGTATATACATACGTCCACACACGCAAATATACATACCTACACAGCTTTCCATGGTTTACCCCAGACGCTTCACATGCCCTGATTCAATCCACTGACAGCACGTCAACCCCGGTATACCACATCGATCCAATTTACTCTATTCCTTGCCCTCCTTTCACCCTCCTGCATGT
The DNA here is from genome assembly GCF_036320965.1 of Panulirus ornatus. Classification (NCBI taxonomy): domain Eukaryota; kingdom Metazoa; phylum Arthropoda; class Malacostraca; order Decapoda; family Palinuridae; genus Panulirus; species Panulirus ornatus. The sequence goes on along the minus strand of NC_092290.1, from coordinate 13,936,980 downwards.
TCAGGCCCCGATCACACAAAATCTTTTTCACTCCATCTTTCCACCTCCAATTTGGTCTCCCATTTCTCCTCGTTCCCTCCACCTCCGACACATATATCCTCTTGGTCAATCTTTCCTCACTCATTCTCTCCATGCGCCAAAACCATTTCAAAACACCCTCCTCTGCTCTCTCAACCACGCTCTTTTTATTTCCACACATCTCTCTTACCCTTTCGTTACTTACTCGATCAAACCACCTCACACCACACATTGCCCTCAAACATCTCATTTCCAGCACCTCCATCCTCCTGCGCACAACTTTATCCATAGCCCACGCCTCGGAACCATACAACATTGTTGGAATCAATATTCCTTCAAACATACCCATTTTTGCTTTCCGAGATAATGTTCTCGACTTCCACACATTCTTCAAGGCTCCCAGGATTTTCGCCCCCTCCCCCAGCCTATGATCCACTTCCGCTTCCATGGTTCCATCCGCTGCCAGATCCACTCCCAGATATCTAAAACACTCTACTTCCTCCAGTTTTCTCCATTCAAACTTACCTCCCAATTGACTTGACCCTCAACCCTACTGTACTTAACAACCTTGCTCTTATTCACATTTACTCTTAACTTTCTTCTTTCACACACTTTACCAAACTCAGTCACCAGCTTCTGCAGTTTCTCACATGAATTAGCCACCAGCGCTGTATCATCAGCGAACAGCAAATGACTCACTTCCCAAGCTCTCTCATCCACAACAGACTGCATACTTGCCCCTCTTTCCAAAACTCTTGCATTCACCTCCCTAACAACCCCATCCATAAACAAATTAAGCAACCATGGAGACATCACACACCCCTGCCGCAAACCTACATTCACTGAGAACCAATCACTTTCCTCTCTTCCTACATGTACACATGCCTTACATCCTCGATAAAAACTTTTCACTGCTTCTAACAACTTGCCTCTCACACCATATATTCTGAATACCTTCCACAGAGCATCTCTATCAACTCTATCATATGTCTTCTCCGGATCCATAAATGCTACATAGAAATCCATTTGCTTTTTTAAGTATTTCTCACACACATTCTTCAAAGCAAACACCTGATCCACACATCCTTTACCACTTCTGACACCACACTGCACTTCCCCAGTCTGATGCTCTGTACATGCCTTCACCCTCTCAATCAATACGCTCCCATATAATTTCCAAGGAATGCTCAACAAACTTATACCTCTGTAATTTGAGCACTCACTTTTATACCCTTTGCCTTTGTACAATGGCATTATGCAAGCATTCCGCAAATCCTCAGGCACCTCACCATAAGTCATACATACATTGAATAACCTTACCAACCAGTCAACAATAGTCACCCGCTTTCCTGATAAATTCCACTGCAATACCATCCAAACCCGCTGCCTTGCCATCTTTTATCTTCCGCAAAGCTTTCACTACCTCTTCTCTGTTTACCAAATCATTCTCCCTAACCCTCTCTCTTTGCACATCACCTCGACCAAAACATCCTATATCTGCCATTCTATCATCTAACACATTCAACAAACCTTCAAATTACTCACTCCATCTCCTTCTCACATCACCACTACTTGTTATAACCTTCCCATTAGCCCCCTTCGCTGATGTTCCCATTTGTTCCCTTGTCTTACGCACTTTACTTACCTCCTTCCAAAACATCTTTTTATTCTCCCTAAAATACTGTTCGCTATTTCCCACGTTAGCGAGGTAGCGATAAGAACAGAGGACTGGGCCTTTGAGGGAATATCCTCACCTGGCCCACTTCTGTATTACTCCTCTTGAAAAATTAGAAAAAAAGAAAAACGAGAGTTGAAGATTTCCAGCCATCCGCTCCCTACCCTTTTAGTCGCCTTCTACGAACCGCAGAGAATACGTGGGAAGTATTCTTTCTCTCCTATACCTAGGGATAATATATATATATATATATATATATATATATATATATATATATATATATATATATATATATATATATATATATATATTTATATATTTATTTATTTATTTATTATACTTTGTCGCTGTCTCCCGCGTTTGCGAGGTAGCGCAAGGAAACAGACGAAAGAAATGGCCCAACCCCCCCCCCATACGCATGTATATACATACGTCCACACACGCAAATATACATACCTACACAGCTTTCCATGGTTTACCCCAGACGCTTCACATGCCTTAATTCAATCCACTGACAGCACGTCAACCCCGGTATACCACATCGTTCCAATTCACTCTATTCCTTGCCCTCCTTTCACCCTCCTGCATGTTCAGGCCCCGATCACACAAAATCTTTTTCACTCCATCTTTCCACCTCCAATTTGGTCTCCCTCTTCTCCTCGTTCCCTCCACCTCCGACACATATATCCTCTTGGTCAATCTTTCCTCACTCATTCTCTCCATGTGCCCAAACCACTTCAAAACACCCTCTTCTGCTCTCTCAACCACGCTCTTTTTATTTCCACACATCTCTCTTACCCTTACGTTACTCACTCGATCAAACCACCTCACACCACACATTGTCCTCAAACATCTCATTTCCAGCATATCCATCCTCCTGCGCACAACTCTATCCATAGCCCACGCCTCGCAACCATACAACATTGTTGGAACCACTATTCCTTCAAACATACCCATTTTTGCTTTCCGAGATAATGTTCTCGACTTCCACACAATCTTCAAGGCCCCCAGAATTTTCGCCCCCTCCCCCACCCTATGATCCATTTCCGCTTCCATGGTTCCATACATATATATATATATATATATGTATACATTTTTTTTCTTTTGTCGCTGTCTCCCACGTTTGCGAGGTAGCGCAAGGAAACAGAAGAAAGAAATGGCCCAACCCACCCCCCATACACATGTATATACATACGTCCACACACGCAAATATACATACCTACACAGCTTTCCATGCTTTACCCCAGACGCTTCACATGCCCTGATTCAATCCACTGACAGCACTTCAACCCCGGTTTACCACATCGATCCAGTTCACTCTATTCCTTGCCCTCCTTTCACCCTCCTGCATGTTCAGGCCCCGATCACACAAAATCTTTTTCACTCCATCTTTCCACCTCCAATTTGGTCTCCCGCTTCTCCTCGTTCCCTCCACCTCCGACACATATATCATCTTGGTCAATCTTTCCTCACTCATTCTCACAGTCCCTTAGCCTAGCGGTTAGCATGCCTGCCTCTTGCACAAGGGGTCCCAGGTTCGATCCTGGCTGATGGAGCTTGGTATGTTCTTTGAAGGTGCGCGTTCATATACACTTTATTCGTATTCATATAACTCCGCGTTGTACAGTCAGGTTCGGTAAAACGCTCTCAGCTGGCTATGTGTTCTGTTCGGAAACAACCGATAGACCCCGTTGCTCACCATAGTGAGAGGAAGGGTATTCGAGTACTTAGTATTTTGAATAGTTGTTTCCTATTATACAGTCCCTTAGCCTAGCGGTTAGCATGCCTGCCTCTTGCACAAGGGGTCCCAGGTTCTATCCTGGCTGATGGAGCTTTGTACATATATATATATATATATATATACATATATATATATATATATATATATATATATATATGTATGTGTGTGTGTGTGTGTGTGTGTGCATATAGATAGATGAATTGATAGATAAATAGATAGATAGATAGTTGAATAAATAAAGATGGATAGATAAAATGATAATATTTTCCCGGAGTTAATTAAACCCGTTTTATGTTAATCTGATCACAGCTCTTTTTCATGTGGTAATACTACCGTTCCTGTATTAACATCATATGCAAATTCCTGAAGCGGTCTTTTTTTTTCTATTTTTTTCCTCGCATAATGAGATGAATTTTCATTACTATTATTTCTTTTTTTACTGTAAATCCAGTAGAGGAATTTTTAAGGGAGATTTCATATCTCGTCTAATGGACAGGGGGTTTAGTATTTACTCGTGAAGGCTATCATGGTATTCTGTCTTGTTAATGTATGCTCGTGTATTTTGTCATTGTATACTCTCTACACTCTGTGCCATCATGAGGGCCATCGAGGTATAACCTGTAGTCTGCTCCGTCATTTGTGCCACCTAGGTATACTGGTCAATGCCATCGATGTAACCTCCAGTTTGTGCCTGGTTAACACTTGAGCTCTTCCATTGAAATTGGTCTTGGGGTGATTAGAGAAACGTAAGTCATTACTGCCTAATGACGCATATATATATATATACATATATATATATATATATATATATATATATATATATATATATATATATATATATATATATATATATATATATATACATATATATATATATATATGTATATATATATATATATATATATATATATATATATATATATATATATATATATATATATATATATATATATATATATATATATATATATATGTATATATATATATATATATATATATATATATATATATATATATATATATATATATATATATATATATATATATATATATATATATATATATATATATATATATACATATATTTTTTTTTTCATACTTTGTCGCTGTCTCCCGCGTTTGCGAGGTAGCGCAAGGAAACAGACGAAAGAAATGGCCCAACCCCCCCCCCCCATACACATGTATATACATACGTCCACACACGCAAATATACATACCTACACAGCTTTCCATGGTTTACCCCAGACGCTTCACATGCCTTGATTCAATCCACTGACAGCACGTCAGCCCCGGTATACCACATCCCTCCAATTCACTCTATTCCTTGCTCTCCTTTCACCCTCCTGCATGTTCAGGCCCCGATCACACAAAACCTTTTTCACTCCATCTTTCCACCTCCAATTTGGTCTCCCTCTTCTCCTTGTTCCCTCCACCTCCGACACATATATCCTCTTGGTCAATCTTTCCTCACTCATCCTCTCCATGTGCCCAAACCACTTCAAAACACCCTCTTCTGCTCTCTCAACCACGCTCTTTTTATTTCCACACATCTCTCTTACCCTTACGTTACTCACTCGATCAAACCACCTCACACCACACATTGTCCTCAAACATCTCATTTCCAGCACATACATCCTCCTGCGCACAACTCTATCCATAGCCCACGCCTCGCAACCATTCAACATTGTTGGCACCACTATTCCTTCAAACATACCCATTTTTGCTTTCCGAGATAATGTTCTCGACTTCCACACATTCTTCAAGGCCCCCAGAATTTTCGCCCCCTCCCCCACCCTATGATCCACTTCCGCTTCCATGGTTCCATCCGCTGCCAGATCCACTCCCAGATATCTAAAACACTTCACTTCCTCCAGTTTTTCTCCATTCAAACTCACCTCCCAATTGACTTGACCCTCAACCCTACTGTACCTAATAACCTTGCTCTTATTCACATTACTCTTAACTTTCTTCTTCCACACACTTTACCAAACTCAGTCACCAGCTTCTGCAGTTTCACACATGAATCAGCCACCAGCGCTGTGTCATCAGCGAACAACAACTGACTCACTTCCCAAGCTCTCTCATCCCCAACAGACTTCATGCTTGCCCCTCTTTCCAAAACTCTTGCATTTACCTCCCTAACAACCCCATCCATAAACAAATTGAACAACCATGGAGACATCACACACCCCTGCCGCAAACCTACATTCACTGAGAACCAATCACTTTCCTCTCTTCCTACACGTACACGTGCCTTACATCCTCGATAAAAACTTTTCACTGCTTCTAACAACTTTCCTCCCACACCATATATTCTTAATACCTTCCACAGAGCATCTCTATCAACTCTATCATATGCCTTCTCCAGATCCATAAATACTACATACAAATCCATTTGCTTTTCTAAGTATTTCTCACATACATTCTTCAAAGCAAACACCTGATCCACACATCCTCTACCACTTCTGAAACCACACTGCTCTTCCCCAATCTGATGCTCTGTACATGCCTTCACCCTCTCAATCAATACCCTCCCATATAATTTACCAGGAATACTCAACAAACTTATACCTCTGTAATTTGAGCACTCACTCTTATCCCCTTTGCCTTTGTACAATGGCACTATGCACGCATTCCGCCAATCCTCAGGCACCTCACCATGAGTCATACATACATTAAATAACCTTACCAACCAGTCAACAATACAGTCACCCCCTTTTTTAATAAATTCCACTACAATACCATCCAAACCTGCTGCCTTGCCGGCTTTCATCTTCCGCAAAGCTTTCACTACCTCTTCTCTGTTTACCAAATCATTTTCCCTACCCTCTCACTTTGCACACCACCTCGACCAAAACACCCTATATCTGCCACTCTATCATCAAACACATTCAACAAACCTCCGAAATACTCACTCCATCTCCTTCTCACATCACCACTACTTGTTATCACCTCCCCATTTGCGCCCTTCACTGAAGTTCCCATTTGCTCCCTTGTCTTACGCACTTTATTTACCTCCTTCCAGAACATCTTTTTATTCTCCCTAAAATTTAATGATACTCTTTCACTCCAACTCTCATTTGCCCTTTTTTTCACCTCTTGCACCTTTCTCTTGACCTCCTGTCTCTTTCTTTTATACATCTCCCACTCAATTTATTTTTTCCCTGCAAAAATCGTCCAAATGCCTCTCTCTTCTCTTTCACTAATACTCTTACTTCTTCATCCCACCACTCACTACCCTTTCTAATCAACCCACCTCCCACGCTTCTCATGCCACAAGCATCTTTTGCGCAATCCATCACTGATTCCCTAAATACATCCCATTCCTCCCCCACTCCCCTTACTTCCATTGTTCTCACCTTTTTCCATTCTGTACTCAGTCTCTCCTGGTACTTCCTCACACAGGTCTCCTTCTCAAGCTCACTTACTCTCACCACCCTCTTCACCCCAACATTCACTCTTCTTTTCTGAAAACCCATACAAATCTTCACCTTAGCCTCCACAAGATAATGATCAGACATCCCTCCAGTTGCACCTCTCAGCACATTAACATCCAAAAGTCTCTCTTTCGCACGCCTGTCAATTAACACGTAATACAATAACGCTCTCTGGCTATCTCTCCTACTTACATAAGTATACTTATGTATATCTCGCTTCTTAAACCAGGTATTCCCAATCATCAGTCCTTTTTCAGCACATAAATCTACAAATTTACAACAATGAACACCCCATGTATACCAATTATTCCCTCAACTGCCACATTACTCACCTTTGCATTCAAATCACCCATCACTATAACCCGGTCTCGTGCATCAAAACCACTAACACACTCATTCAGCTGCTCCCAAAACACTTGCCTCTCTTGATCTTTCTTCTCATGCCCAGGTGCATAAGCACCAATAATCACCCACCTCTCTCCATCAACTTTCAGTTTTTCCCATATTAATCGAGAATTTACTTTCTTACACTCTATCACTTACTCCCACAACTCCTGTTTCAGGAGTATTGCTACTCCTTCCCTTGCTCTTGTCCTCTCACTAACCCCTGACTTTATTCCCCAGATATTCCCAAACCACTCTTCCCCTTTACCCTTGAGCTTCGTTTCACTCAGAGCCAAAACATCCAGGTTCCTTTCCTCAAACATACTACCTATCTCTCCTTTTTTCACATCTTGGTTACATCCACACACATTTAGATATGGAAGTAAGGGGAGTGGGGGAGGAATGGGATGTATTTTGGGAATCAGTGATGGATTGCGCAAAAGATGCTTGTGGCATGAGAAGAGTGGGAGGTGGGTTGATTAGAAAGGGTAGTGAGTGGTGGGATGAAGAAGTAAGAGTATTAGTGAAAGAGAAGAGAGAGGCATTTGGACGATTTTTGCAGGGAAAAAATGCAGTTGAGTGGGAGACGTATAAAAGAAAGAGACAGGAGGTCAAGAGAAAGGTTCAAGAGGTGAAAAAAAGGGCAAATGAGAGTTGGGGTGAGAGAGTATCATTAAATTTTAGGGAGAATAAAAAGATGTTCTGGAAGGAGGTAAATAAAGTGCGTAAGACAAGGGAGCAAATGGGAACTTCAGTGAAGGGCGCAAATGGGGAGGTGATAACAAGTAGTGGTGATGTGAGAAGGAGATGGAGTGAGTATTTCGAAGGTTTGTTGAATGTGTTTGATGATAGAGTGGCAGATATAGGGTGTTTTGGTCGAGGTGGTGTGCAAAGTGAGAGGGTTAGGGAAAATGATTTGGTAAACAGAGAAGAGGTAGTAAAAGCTTTGCGGAAGATGAAAGCCGGCAAGGCAGCAGGTTTGGATGGTATTGCAGTGGAATTTATTAAAAAAGGGGGTGACTGTATTGTTGACTGGTTGGTAAGGTTATTTAATGTATGTATGACTCACGGTGAGGTGCCTGAGGATTGGCGGAATGCGTGCATAGTGACATTGTACAAAGGCAAAGGGGATAAGAGTGAGTGCTCAAATTACAGAGGTATAAGTTTGTTGAGTATTCCTGGTAAATTATATGGGAGGGTATTGATTGAGAGGGTGAAGGCATGTACAGAGCATCAGATTGGGGAAGAGCAGTGTGGTTTCAGAAGTGGTAGAGGATGTGTGGATCAGGTGTTTGCTTTGAAGAATGTATGTGAGAAATACTTAGAAAAGCAAATGGATTTGTATGTAGCATTTATGGATCTGGAGAAGGCATATGATAGAGTTGATAGAGATGCTCTGTGGAAGGTATTAAGAATATATGGTGTGGGAGGCAAGTTGTTAGAAGCAGTGAAAAGTTTTTATCGAGGAAGTAAGGCATGTGTACGTGTAGGAAGAGAGGAAAGTGATTGGTTCTCAGTGAATGTAGGTTTGCGGCAGGGGTGTGTGATGTCTCCATGGTTGTTTAATTTGTTTATGGATGGGGTTGTTTGGGAGGTGAATGCAAGAGTTTTGGAAAGAGGGGCAAGTATGAAGTCTGTTGGGGATGAGAGAGCTTGGGAAGTGAGTCAGTTGTTGTTCGCTGATGATACATCGCTGGTGGCTGATTCATGTGAGAAACTGCAGAGGCTGGTGACTGAGTTTGGTAAAGTGTGTGAAAGAAGAAAGTTAAGAGTAAATGTGAATAAGAGCAAGGTTATTAGGTACAGTAGGTTTGAGGGTCAAGTCAATTGGGAGGTGAGTTTGAATGGAGAAAAACTGGAGGAAGTGAAGTGTTTTAGATATCTGGGATTGGATCTGGCAGCGGATGGAACCATGGAAGCGGAAGTGGATCATAGGGTGGGGGAGGGGGCGAAAATTCTGGGATCCTTGAAGAATGTTTGGAAGTCGAGAACATTATCTCGGAAAGCAAAAATGGGTATGTTTGAAGGAATAGTGGTTCCAACAATGTTGTATGGTTGCGAGGCGTAGGCTATGGATAGAGTTGTGCGCAGGAGGATGGATGTGCTGGAAATGAGATGTTTGAGGACAATGTGTGGTGTGAGGTGGTTTGATCGAGTAAGTAACGTAAGGGTAAGAGAGATGTGTGGAAATAAAAAGAGCGTGGTTGAGAGAGCAGAAGAGGGTGTTTTGAAATGGTTCGGGCACATGGAGAGAATGAGTGAGGAAAGATTGACCAAGAGAATATATATGTCGGAGGTGGAGGGAACGAGGAGAAGAGGGAGACCAAATTGGAGGTGGAAAGATGGAGTGAAAAAGATTTTGTGTGATCGGGGCCTGAACATGCAGGAGGGTGAAAGGAGGGCAAGGAATAGAGTGAATTGGAGCGATGTGGTATACCGGGGTTGACGTGCTGTCAGTGGATTGAATCGGGGCATGTGAAGCGTCTGGGGTAAACCATGGAAAGTTGTGTAGGTATGTATATTTGCGTGTGTGGACGTATGTATATACATGTGTATGGGGGGGGGGGGGTTGGGCCATTTCTTTCGTCTGTTTCCTTGCGCTACCTCGCAAACGCGGGAGACAGCGACAAAGCAAAAAAAAAAAAAAAGAAATAAAATATATATATATATATATATATATATATATATATATATATATATATATATATATATATATATATATATATATATATATATATATATATATATATATATATGTATGTATGTATATATATATATATATATATATATATATATATATATATATATATATATATATATATATATATATATATATATATATATATATATCTTTTTTCTTCTTTTAAACTTCGCCATTTCCCGCGTTAGCGAGGTAGCGTTAAGAACAGAGGACTGGGCCTTTTTTGGAATATCCTCATCTGGCCCCCTCTGTTCCTTCTTTTGGAAAATTAAAAAAAAAAACGAGAGGGGAGGATTTCCAGTCCCCCGCTCCCTCCCCTTTTAGTCGCCTTCTACGACACGCAGGGAATACGTGGGAAGTATTCTTAATCCCCTATCCCCAGGGATATATATATATATATATATATATATATATATATATATATATATATATATATATATATATATATATATATATATATATATATATATATATATATACATATATATATATATATATATATATATATATGTATTATCCCTGAAGATAGGGGAGAAAGAATATTTCCCACGCATTCCTCACGTGTCGTAGTAGGCGACTAAAGGGGACGGGTGCAGGAGGCTAGAAGCCCTCCCCTCCTTGTATATTAGCTTTCTAAAAGGGGAAACAGAAGGAGTCACGCGGGAAGTGCTCATCCTCCTCGTAGGCTCAGACTGGGGTGTCTAAATGTGTGTGGATGTAACGAAGATGAGAAAAAAGGAGAGATAGGTAGTATGTTTGAGGAAAGGAACCTGGATGTTTTGGCTGTGAGTGAAACGAAGCTCAAGGGTAAAGGGGAAGAGTTGTTTGGGAATGTTTTGGGAGTAAAGTTAGGGGTTAGTGAGAGGACAAGAGCAAGGGAAGGAGTAGTACTACTCCTGAAACAGGAGTAGTGGGAGTATGTAATAGAGTGTAAGAAAGTAAATTCTAGATTGACATGGGTAAAACTGAATGTTGATGGAGAGAGATGGGTGATTATTGGTGCATATGCACCTGGGCATGAGAAGAGAGATCATGAGAGGCAAGTGTTTTGGGAGCAGCTGAATGAGTGTGTTGGTAGTTTTGATGCACGAGACCGGGTTATAGTGATGGGTGATGTGAATACAAAGGTGAGTAATGTGGCAGTTGAGGGAATAATTGGTGTACATGGGGTGTTCAACGTTGTAAATGAAAATGGTAAAGATTTTTTAGATTTATGAGCTGAAAAAGAACTGGGGATTGGGAATGCCTGGTTTAAAAAGAGAGATATACGTAAGTATACGTATGTAAGTAGGGGAGATGGCCAGAGATCGTTATTGGATTACGTTGTAATTGTTAGGCGCGCGAAAGAGAGACTTTTGGATGTTAATGAGCTGAGAGGTGCAACTGGATGGATGTCTGATCATTAGTTTGTGGAGGCGAAGGTGAAGATATGTAGAGGTTTTCAGAAAAGCAGAGAGAATGTTGGGGAGAAGAGAGTGGTGAGAGTAAGTGAGCTTTAGGAGGAGACTTGTGTGAGGAACTAACAAGAGAGACTGAGTGCAGAACGGAAAAAGGTGAAAACAAAGGACGTAAAGGGAGTGGGAGAGGAATGGGATGTATTTGGGGAAGTAGTAATGGCTTGCCCAAAAGATGCTCGTGACATGAGGAGCGTGGGAGGTGGGCAGATTAGGAAGGGGAGTGAGTGGTGGGATGAGGAACTTAGATTATTAGTGAAAGAGAAGAGAGAGGCATTTGGACGATTTTTGCAGGGAAATAATGCAAATGACTGGGAGATGTATACAAGAAAGAGGCAGGAGGTCAAGAGAAAGGCGCAAGAGGTGGAAGTTTGGGTGAGAGAGTATCATTAAATTTTAGGTAGAATAAACAGATGTTTTGGAAGGAGGTAAATAAAGTGCGTAAGATAAGGGAACAAATGGGAACATCAGTGAGGGGGGCTAATTGGGAGGTGATAACAAGTGTGGTGATGTGAGAGGGAGATGGAGTGAGTATTTTCAAGGTTTGTTAAATGTGTTTGAAGATAGAGTGGAAGATATATGGTGTTTAGGTTGAGGTGGTGTGCAAAGTGAGAGGGTTAGGGAGAATGATTTGGTAAACAGAGAAGAGGTAGTAAAAGCTTTGAGGAAGATGGAAGCCGGGAAAGCAGTTTGGATGGTATTGCAGTGGAATTTATTAAAAAAGGGGGTGACTGTATTATTGACTGGTTCGTAAGGTTATTTAATGTATGTATGACTCATGGTGAGATGCCTGAGGATTGTCGGAATGCTTTCATAGTGCCATTGTACAAAGGCAAAGGGGATAAAAGTGAGTGCTCAAATTACAGAGGTATAAGTTTGTTGAGTACTCCTTGGAAATTATATGGGAGAGTACTGATTGAGAGGGTGAAGGCATGTACAGCGCATTAGATTGGGGAAGAGCAGTGTGGTTTCAGAAGTGGTAGAGGATGTGTGGATCAGGTGTTTGCTTTGAAGAATATATGTGAGAAATAATTAAAAATGCAAATGGATCTGGAGAAGGCATATGATAGAGTTGATAGAGATGCTCTGTGGAAGGTATTAAGAATATATGGTGTGGTAGGCAAATTGTTAGAAGCAGTGAAAAGGTTTTATCGAAGATGTAAGGTATATGCACGAGTAGGAAGAGAGGAAAGTTATTGGTTCTCAGTGAATGTTGGTTTGCGGCAGGGGTGTGTGATGTCTCCATGGTTGTTTAATTTGTTTATGGATGGGGATGTTAGGGAGGTGAATGCAAGAGTTTTGGAAAGAGGGGCAAGTATGTAGTCTGTTGTGGATGAGAGGGCTTGGGAAGTGAGTCAGTTGTTGCTTGCTGATGATACGGCGCTGGTGGCTCATTCGTGCGAGAAACTGCAGAAGCTGGTGACTGAGTTTGGTAAAGTGTGTGTAAGATGAAAGCTGAGAGTAAATGTAGGGTTGAGGGATAAGTCAGTTTTGAGGTAAGTTTGAATGGAGAAAAACTGAAGGAAGTGATGTGTTTTAGATAATTGGGAGTGGATTTGGCAGCGGATGGAACCATGGAAGCGGAAGTAAATCATAGGGTGGGATAGCGGTTGAAAGTTCTGGGAGCGTTTAGAATTGTATGGAAGTCGAGAATGTTATCTTGGAAAGCGAAAATAGGTATGTTTGAAGGACTAGTGCTTCCAAGAATGTTATGTGGTTGCGAGGCGTGGGCTATAGACAGAGTTTTGCGGAGGAGGGTGGATGTGCTGGAAATGAGATCTTTAAGGACAATATGTGGTGGGAGGTGGTTTGATCGAGCAAGTAATAATAGGGTAAGAGAGATGTGTGGTAATAAAAAGAGTGTGGTCGAGAGAGCAGAAGAGGGTGTTTTGAAATGGTTTGGTCACATGGAGAGAATGAGCGAGGAGAGATTGACAAAGAGGATATATGTGTCAGAGGTGGAGGGAACGAGAAGTGGGAGACCAAATTGGAGGTGGAAAGATGGAGTGAAAAAGATTTTGAGTGATCGGGGCCTGAACATGCAGGAGGGTGAAAGGCGTGCAAGGAATAGAGTGAATTGGAACGATGTGGTATACCGAGGTCGACGTGCTGTCAATGGATTGAAGCAGGGTATGTTAAGCGTCTGCGGTAAACCATGGAAAGTTTGTGGGGACTGGATGTGGAAAAGGAGCTGTGGTTTCGATGCATTATACATGAAAGCTAGAGACTGAGTGTGAACAAATGTGGCCTTTGTTGCCTTTTCCTAGCTCTAATTCGTGCACATGAGAGGGGAGGGGGCTATCATTTCATGTGTGGCGGGGTGGCGACGGGAATGATAAGGTTAGATAATATGAATTATGTACTTGTGCATATATGTATACGTCTATGTGTGTATATATATGTATACGTTGCCATGTATAGGTATGTATATGTGCGTGTGTGGACGTGTAGGTATATACATGTGTATATGGGTGGGTTGGGCCATTTTTTCGACTGCTTCCTTACGCTACCTCGCTGACGCGGGAGACAGCGACAAAGTATAATAAGTAATAAAATAAGTAGATTAATAAATAGATAAATAAATGTATATATATATATATATATATATATATATATGTGTGTGTTTATATATATATATATATATATATATATATATATATATATATATATATATATATATATATATATATATATATATATATATATATATATATATATATATATATATATATATATATATATATATATATATATATATATATATATATATATGGATTTGTATGTAGCATTTATGGATCTGGAGAAGGCATATGATAGAGTTGATAGAGATGCTCTGTGGAAGGTATTAAGAATATATGGTGTGGGAGGAAAGTTGTTGGAAGCAGTGAAAAGTTTTTATCGAGGATGTAAGGCATGTGTACGTGTAGGAAAAGAGGAAAGTGATTGGTTCTCAGTGAATGTAGGTTTGCGGCAGGGGTGTGTGATGTCTCCATCGCTGTTTAATTTGTTTATGGATGGGGATGTTAGGGAGGTGAATGCAAGAGTTTTGGAAAGAGGGGCAAGTATGAAGTCTGGTGGGGATGAGAGAGCTTGGGAAGTGAGTCAGTTGTTGTTCGCTGATGATACAGCGCTGGTGGCTGATTCATGTGAGAAACTGCAGAAGCTGGTGACAGAGTTTGGTAAAGTGTGTGGAAGAAGAAAGTTAAGAGTAAATGTGAATAAGAGCAACGTTATTAGGTACAGTAGGGTTGAGGGTCGAGTCAATTGGGAGGTGAGTTTGAATGGAGAAAAACTGGAGGAAGTGAAGTGTTTTAGATATCTGGGAGTGGATCTGGCAGCGGATGGAACCATGGAAGCGGAAGTGGATCATAGGGTGGGGGAGGGGGCGAAAATTCTGGGGCCCTTGAAGAATGTGTGGAAGTCGAGAACATTATCTCGGAAAGCAAAAAATGGGTATGTTTGAAGGAATAGTGGTTCCAACAATGTTGTATGGTTGCGAGGCGTGGGCTATGGATAGAGTTGTGCGAAGGAGGATGGATGTGCTAGAAATGAGATGTTTGAGGACAATGTGTGGTGTGAGGTGGTTTGATCGAGTGAGTAACGTAAGGGTAAGAGAGATGTGTGGAAATAAAAAGAGCGTGGTTGAGAGAGCAGAAGAGGGTGTTTTGAAGTGGTTTGGGCACATGGAGAGAATGAGTGAGGAAAGATTGACCAAGAGGATATATGTGTCGGAGGTGGAGGGAACGAGGAGAAGAGGGAGACCAAATTGGAGGTGGAAAGATGGAGTGAAAAAGATTTTGCGTGATCGGGGCCTGAACATGCAGGAGGGTGAAAGGACGGCAAGGAATAGAGTGAATTGGAGCGATGTGGTATACCGGGGTTGACGTGCTGTCAGTGGATTGAATCAAGGCATGTGAAGCGTCTGGGGTAAACCATGGAAAGCTGTGTAGGTATGTATATTTGCGTGTGTGGACGTATGTATATACATGTGTGTGGGGGGGGGGGGGTTGGGTCATTTCTTTCGTCTGTCTCCTTGCGCTACCTCGCAAACGCGGGAGACAGCGACAAAGTATAATAATAATAAAAAAAATAATATATGTATATATATATATATATATATATATATATATATATAGGGGATAGGGGAGACAGAATACTTCCCACGTATTCCCTGCGTGTCGTAGAAGGCGACTAAAAGGGGAGGGAGCGGGGGGCTGGAAATCCTCCCCTCTCGTTTTTTTTTTAGTTTTCCAAAAGAAGGAACAGAGAATTGGGCCAGGTGAGGGTATTCCCTCAAGGCCCAGTCCTCTGTTCTTAACGCTACCTCGCTAATGCGGGAAATGGCGAATAGTTTGAAAGAAAGAAAAGAAAGATATATATATATATATATATATATATATATATATATATATATATATATATATATATATATATATATATATATATATATATATATATATATATATATATAAATATATATATATATATATATATATATATATATATATATGGCGGAATGCGTGCATAGTGCCAATGTACAAAGGCAAAGGGGATAAGAGTGAGTGCTCAAATTTCAGAGGTATAAGTTTGTTGAGTATTCCTGGTAAATCATATGGGAGGGTATTGATTGAGAGGGTGAAGGCATGTACAGAGCATCAGATTGGGGAAGAGCAGTGTGGTTTCAGAAGTGGTAGAGGATGTATGGATCAGGTGTTTGCTTTGAAGAATGTATGTGAGAAATACTTAGAAAAGCAAATGGATTTGTATGTAGCATTTATGGATCTGGAGAAGGCATATGATAGAGTTGATAGAGATGCTCTGTGGAAGGTATTAAGAACATATGGTGTTGGAGGCAAGTTGTTAGAAGCAGTGAAAAGTTTTTATCGAGGATGTAAGGCATGCGTACGTGTAGGAAGAGAGGAAAGTGATTGGTTCTCAGTGAATGTAGGTTTGCGGCAGGGGTGTGTGATGTCTCCATGGTTGTTTAATTTGTTTATGGATGGGGTTGTTAGGGAGGTGAATGCAAGAGTTTTGGAAAGAGGGGCAAGTATGAAGTCTGTTGTGGATGAGAGAGCTTGGGAAGTGAGTCAGTTGTTGTTCACTGATGATACAGCGCTGGTGGCTGATTCATTTGAGAAACTGCAGAAGCTGGTGACTGAGTTTGGTAAAGTGTGTGAAAGAAGAAAGTTAAGAGTAAATGTGAATAAGAGCAAGGTTATTAAGTACAGTAGGGTTGAGGGTCAAGTAAATTGGGAGGTAAGTTTGAATGGAGAAAAACTGGAGGAAGTAAAGTGTTTTAGATATCTGGGAGTGGATCTGGCAGAGGAGGGAACCATGGAAGTGGAAGTGGATCATAGGGTGGGGGAGGGGGCGAAAATCCTGGGAGCCTTGAAGAATGTGTGGAAGTCGAGAACATTATCTCGGAAAGCAAAAATGGGTATGTTTGAAGGAATAGTGGTTCCAACAATGTTGTATGGTTGCAAGGCGTGGGCTATGGATAGAGTTGTGCGCAGGAGGGTGGATGTGCTGGAAATGAGATGTTTGAGGACAATGTGTGGTGTGAGGTGGTTTGATCGAGTAAGTAACGTAAGGGTAAGAGAGATGTGTGGAAATAAAAAGAGCGTGGTTGAGAGAGCAGAAGAGGGTGTTTTGAAATGGTTTGGGCAAATGGAGAGAATGAGTGAGGAAAGATTGACCAAGAGGATATATGTGTCGGAGGTGGAGGGAACGAGGAGGAGTGGGAGACCAAATTGGAGGTGGGAAGATGGAGTGAAAAAGATTTTGTGTGATCGGGGCCTGAACATGCAGGAGGGTGAAAGGAGGGCAAGGAATAGAATGAATTGGATCGATGTGGTATACCGGGGTTGACGTGTTGTCAGTGGATTGAATCAGGGCATGTGAAGCGTCTGGGGTAAACCATGGAAAGCTGTGTAGGTATGTATATTTGCGTGTGTGGACGTGTGTATGTACATGTGTATGGGGGGGTTGGGCCATTTCTTTCGTCTGTTTCCTTGCGCTACCTCGCAAACGCGGGAGACAGCGACAAAGTATAAAAAAAAAAAAAAAAAAAAAAAATATATATATATATATATATATATATATATATATATATATATATATATATATATATATATATATATATATATATATATATATATATATATATATATATATATATATATATATATGCAGACAAATAATAGACAGAAAATTATCAGAATATCGGGAGCCAACCTCCTGCCTCAGAATACCACAGACTGAGGTGCCGCCAGCTTGGGCAGTGGGCCACCATTGTGGTCGGGGCGGACAATACCTCTTTACCATAGATAGACACTCAATATCGTCCAGTATAAATGGCCAGCTCCGTCCCACACGTGCAGGAGGAGGCGAAAGGCTCTCCAGCAGGAGCTTGGAGCCTCTGGTCACGTCCCGTCCCCGTCTCTCTCTCTCTCTCTCTCTCTCTCTCTCTCTCTCTCTCTCTCTCTCTCTCTCTCTCTCTCTCTCTCACCCAAGGGTGCGGCGGGCTCTGGGATGAAGGGGAGGAGGGGAGTGAGGAGGGTCGAGGTCGTGGCTCGGGTTTCCATCCCCCAAGAGAAATGTTTTGTCATCAACAGAGGAAAAGGAAAAAGAGAAAAAAAAAGGAGGGAGAAAAAATAGGTGTATCGTGCGAGGTGGAGTCTTACTGGACGAGGAAGGTCCACTAGAGGAGAGTGAGGCAGAGAGAGAGAGAGAGAGAGAGAGAGAGAGAGAGAGAGAGAGAGAGAGAGAGAGAGAGAGAGAGAGAGAGAGAGAGAGAGAGAGAGAGAGAGAGAGAGAGAGAAATATGGGTACTTGTGAACCTTAGAAATAATAATGATGATGATAATAGTAATAATGGTAATGTATTGCTACAACTACTATTACTAATGATAATATCAAGAATAAGTACGATAATGATAAAGATAACGATATTGATAACAATAATAATAATAATGATACTGATAATGATTATATTATTTATTTATTTATTTTGCTTTGTCGCTGTCTCCCGCGTTTGCGAGGTAGCGCACGGAAACAGACGAAAGAAAATGGCCCAACCCATCCACATACACATATATGCACATACACGTCCAGACATGCAAATATACATACCCATACATCTCAACGTATAAATATGTATACCCTTACAGACATATACATATATACACATGTACATAATTCATACTGTCTGCCTTTATTCATCCCCATCGCCATCCCGCCACACATGAAATAACAACCCCCTCCCCCCTCATGTGTGCGAGGTAGCGCTAGGAAAAGACAACAAAGGCCACATTCGTTCACACTCAGTCTCTAGCTGTCATGTAATAATGCACAGAAACCACAGCTCCCTTTCCACAACCAGGCCCTACAGAACTTTCCATGGTTTACCCCAGACGCTTCAAATGCCCTGGTTCAATCCATTGACAGCACGTCGACCACGGTATACCACATCGTTCCAATTCACTCTATTCCTTGCACTCCTTTCAGCCTCCTGTATGTTCAGGCCCGGGTCACTCAAAATCTTTTTCACTCCATCTTTCCACCTCCAATTGGGTCTCCCACTTCTCGTTCCCTCCACCTCTGACACATATATCCTCTTGGTCAATCTTTCCTCGCTCATTCTCTCCATGCGACCAAACCACTTCAAAACACCCTCTTCCGCTGATAATCATAATGATAGTAACAATAATGATAATAATAATGATAATAATAATAATAATAATAATAATAATAATGATAATAATAATAATAATAATAATAATAATAATAATAATAATAATAATAATAATAATAATAATAATAGTAATAATGATAATAATAATGATAATAATAATAATAATAATAATAATAATAATAATAATAATAATAATAATAATAATAATAATAATAATAACAATAATACTAATAGTAATGACGATAATAGATGATATTCATAATTAATCATGAAAATAATGATAATGACAATAGTTATGATAGTTATGGGGATAGGGGAGCAAGAATACTTCCCACGTATTCCCTGCGTGTCGTAGAAGGCGACTAAAAGGGGAGGGAGCGGGGGGCTGGAAATCCTCCCCTCTCGTTTTTTTTTAGTTTTCCAAAAGAAGGAACAGAGAATTGGGCCAGGTGAGGGTAGTCCCTCAAAGGCCCAGTCCTCTGTTCTTAACGCTACCTCGCTAATGCGGGAAATGGCGAATAGTTTGAAAGAAAGAAAGAAAAATAATAATGATAATAATAATAATGATAATAATAATGATAATGATAGTAATGATAATAATAATAATAATAATAATAATAATAATGATGATAATAATAATAATAATAATAATAATAATAATAATAGTAATGATAATTATAATAATAATGATAATAATAATGATAATAATAATAATAACAATAATAATAATAATAATAATAATAATAATAATAATAATAATAATAATAATAATAATAATGATAATAATAATAATGATAATGATAATAATAATGTTAATACTAATAATGATAATAATAATGATAATAATGATAACAATAACAACAATATGTATATATCATGATCATGATTATTGTTAATATAATCATCATTATCATCATAAATGATGACATGGTAAAGTCAAAAAGAGTTAGAGCCAAGGTGACGTTGTGCCTTGCATGGGTTGTGCCTTCCAAGAGTTGTGCCTTGCAGGGTTGTGCCTTGCAGGGGCGTGCAGGGTTGCCTGGTGGACGCTGTGGTGTTGGAGAGCTCAAGTCTCGCCTCAATAAAGGAAGAATGCAATGGGGGGGAGGAGGGAGGGAGGGAGGGAGGGAGGGAGGAGGATGGAGGTCAGAGGCAATGGAAAATCTACTGATGAGAGAGGAGAATGACGATGAGGATCCGGTCATGGCTAATCAAGGTGAAAATGAGGAGACTGTGAGAAAAGGAGTGTTAATAACGGGTTAAAATATCCTGAAATTAACACGAAGATGATGAACGGGTCATTCTATAAACTTGATGATTAATATGTGGAAATAGAAATAGTAAACTCTGTAAGTGAATTTTATATGTATAATGATCACACTAGTCCGTGATGATAGTATGAAGGTGAATTCGCACTTCAGTAGGAGTTCAAACAATTTTATTTAGCATATAATTTGTCTATACTTGTGGCACAACGTGGAGACGATCTTCCTCATCAGGTGCCAGTATTTGACAAAGTTATTTAAATCCCAACATCACACTTAGAGTTCCACCGTCCAGCACCAATAAGTACAGACCAACCACTGTCCGCTTTGTCTGGCAGTAACCGTTGTGGAGAGTGATTAAGGGGGTCACGTGGCGGGGGTTGAGCTGGGTGGCTGGGTGTTTCATGAACTTTTTTTTATGTTTTCGTGTTTTGTCAATTCTCTCATATTGATTTGGTTAATGCTAGGATGGGCTTTGAAATTGTTTAGGGACAAATCAAAGTTCTTAGTATTAGCAGTTAAGACAGATTCATTGACGTTGCGTGTGGCATAATCAGCAGAGGGGTATAGAATAAGAGGATTTTCAAGATCTCTGGAGTTATCATTTTCATGAAGTGTCAGAGGAGGGAACGAGGAGAAGTGGGAGACCAAATTGGAGGTGCAAAAATGGAGTGATAAAGATTTAGAGCGATCGGCGCCTGAACATACAGGAGGGTGAAAAGCGTGCAAGGAATAGAGTAAATTAGAACGATGTAGTATACCGGGGTCGACGTGCTGTCAAAGGATCGAACCAGGGCATTTGAAGCGTCAGGGGTAAACATGGAAAGTTTTGTGGGGCCTGGATGTGGAAAGGAAGCTGTGGTTTCGGTGCATTACACATGACAGATAGAGATTGAGCATGAACGAATGTGGCCTTGCTGTCTTTTCCTAGCGCTACCTCGAGCGCGCGCGAGGGGAAGGGTTCGGGTGCCATTTCACGTGTGGCGGGGTGGCGAAAGGAATGGATGAAGGCAGCAAGTATGGATATGTACATGTGTATATATGTATATGTTTGTGTATATATATATGCATGTAGAAGTTGAAATGTATAGGTATGTATATGTGCGTGTGTGGGCGTTTTTTTTTTTTTTTTTTTTTTTTTTACTTTGTCGCTGTCTCCCGCGTTTGCGAGGTAGCGCAAGGAAACAGACGAAAGAAATGGCCCAACCCCCACCTCCATACACATGTACATACACACGTCCACACACGCAAATATACATACCTACACAGCTTTCCATGGTTTACCCCAGACGCTTCACATGCCTTGATTTACTCCACTGACAGCACGTCAACCCCTGTATACCACATCGCTCCAATTCACTCTATTCCTTGCCCTCCTTTCACCCTCCTGCATGTTCAGGCCCCGATCACACAAAATCTTTTTCACTCCATCTTTCCACCTCCAATTTGGTCTCCCTCTTCTCCTCGTTCCCTCCACCTCCGACACATATATCCTCTTGGTCAATCTTTCCTCACTCATTCTCTCCATGTGCCCAAACCATTTCAAAACACCCTCTTCTGCTCTCTCAACCACGCTCTTTTTATTTCCACACATCTCTCTTACCCTTACGTTACTTACTCGATCAAACCACCTCACACCACACATTGTCCTCAAACATCTCATTTCCAGCACATCCATCCTCCTGCGCACAACTCTATCCATAGCCCACGCCTCGCAACCATACAACATTGTTGGAACCACTATTCCTTCAAACATACCCATTTTTGCTTTCCGAGATAATGTTCTCGACTTCCACACATTTTTCAAGGCTCCCAAAATTTTCGCCCCCTCCCCCACCCTATGATCCACTTCCGCTTCCATGGTTCCATCCGCTGACAGATCCACTCCCAGATATCTAAAACACTTCACTTCCTCCAGTTTTTCTCCATTCAAACTCACCTCCCAATTGACTTGACCCTCAACCCTACTGTACCTAATAACCTTGCTCTTATTCACATTTACTCTTAACTTTCTTCTTCCACACACTTTACCAAACTCAGTCACCAGCTTCTGCAGTTTCTCACATGAATCAGCCACCAGCGCTGTATCATCAGCGAACAACAACTGACTCACTTCCCAAGCTCTCTCATCCCCAACAGACTTCATACTTGCCCCTCTTTCCAGGACTCTTGCATTTACCTCCCTAACAACCCCATCCATAAACAAATTAAACAACCATGGAGACATCACACACCCCTGCCGCAAACCTACATTCACTGAGAACCAATCACTTTCCTCTCTTCCTACACGTACACATGCCTTACATCCTCGATAAAAACTTTTCACTGCTTCTAACAACTTGCCTCCCACACCATATATTCTTAATACCTTCCACAGAGCATCTCTATCAACTCTATCATATGCCTTCTCCAGATCCATAAATGCTACATACAAATCCATTTGCTTTTCTAAGTATTTCTCACATACATTCTTCAAAGCAAACACCTGATCCACACATCCTCTACCACTTCTGAAACCACATTGCTCTTCCCCAATCTGATGCTCTGTACATGCCTTCACCCGCTCAATCAATACCCTCCCATATAATTTACCAGGAATACTCAACAAACTTATACCTCAGGGGTTAGTTAGAGGACAAGAGAATGGGAAGGAGTAGCACTACTCCTGAAACACGAATGGTGAGAGTATGTGATAGAGTGTTAGAAAGTAAATTCTAGATTAATATGGGTAAAACTGAAAGTTGATGGAGAGAGATGGGTGATTATTGGTGCATTTGCACCTGGGCATGAGAAGAAAGATCATGAGAGGCAAGTGTTTTGGGAGCAGCTGAATGAGAGTGTTCGTAGTTTTGATGCACAAGACCGGGTTATAGTGATGGGTGATTTGAATGGAAAAGTGAGTAATGAGGCAGTTGAGGGAATAATTGGTATACATGGGGAGTTCAGTGTTGTAAATTGAAATGGTGAAGAGCTTGTAGATTTACGTGCTGAAAAGGGACTGGTGATTGGGAATACCTGGTATAAAAAGCGAGGTATACATAAGTATGCGTATGTAAGTAGGAGAGATGGCCAGAGAGCGTTATTGGATTACGTATTAATTGACAGGCGCGCGAGAGAGAGACTTTTGAATGTTAATGTGCTGAGAGGTGCAACTGGAGGGGTGTCTGATCATTATCTTGTGGAGGCGAAGGTGAAGATTTGTATGGGTTTTCAGAATAGAAGAGAGAATGTTGGGGTGAAGAGGGTGGTGAGAGTAAGTGAGCTTGGGAAGGAGACTTGTGCGAGGATGTACCAGGAGAGACTGAGTACAGAATGGAAAAAGGTGAGAACAAAGGAGGTAAGGGGAGTGGAGGAGGAATGGGACGTATTTAGTGAAGCAGTGATGGTTTGCGCAAAAGATGCTTGTGGCATGAGAAGCGTGGGAGGTGGGTTGATTAGAAAAGGTAGTGAGTGGTGGGATGAAGAAGTAAGATTATTAGTGAAAGAGAAGAGAGAGGCATTTGGACGATTTTTGCAGGGAAAAAATGGAAATGAGTGGGAGATGTATAAAAGAAAGAGGCAGTAGGTCAAAAGAAAGGTGCAAGAGGTGAAAAAGATTGCAAATGAGAGTTGGGTGAGAGAGTATCATTAGATTTTAGTGAGAATAAAAAGATGTTTTGGAAGGAGGTAAATAAAGTGCGTAAGACAAGGAAACAAATAGGAACTTCAGTGAATGGGGCTAATGGGGAGGTGATAACAAGTAGTGGTGATGAGAGAAGGAGATGGAGTGAGTATTTTGAGGGTTTGTTGAATGTGTTTGATGATATAGTGGCAGATATAGGGTGTTTTGGTCGAGGTGGTGTGCAAAGTCAGAGGGTTAGGGAAAATGATTTGGTAAACAGAGAAGAGGTAGTAAAAGCTTTGTGGAAGATGAAAGCCGGCAAGGCAGCGGGTTTGGACGGTATTGCAGCGCAATTTACTAAAAAAGGGTGTGCCTGTATTGTTGACTAGTTGGTAAGGTTATTTAATGTATGTACGATTCATGGTGAGGTGCCTGAGGATTGGCGGAATGCTTGCATAGTGCCTTTATAGAAAGGCAAAGGGGATAAGAGTGAGTGCTCAAATTACAGAGGTATAAGGTTGTTGAGTATTCCTGGTAAATTGTATGGGAGGGTATTGATTGAGAGGGTGAAGGCATGTACAGAGCATCAGATTGGGGAAGAGCAGTGTGGTTTCATAAGTAGTAGAGGATGTGTGAATCAGGTGTTTGCTTTGAAGAATGTATGTGAGAAATACTTAGAAAAGCAAATGGATTTGTATGTAGCATTTATGGATCTGGAGAAGGCATATGATAGAGTTGATAGAGATACTCTATGGAAGGTATTAAAAATATATGGTGTGGGAGGCAAGTTGTTAGAAGCAGTGAAAAGGTTTTATCGAGAATGTAATACATATGTTCGTGTAGGAAGAGAGGAAAGTGATTGGTTTTCAGTGAATGTAGGTTTGCGGCAGGGGTGTGTGATGTCTCCATGGTCGTTTAATTTGTTTATGGATGGGTCATTTGGGAGGTGAATGCAAGAGTTTTGGAAAGAGGGCCAAGTATGCAGTCTGTTGTTGATGAGAGAGCTTGGGAAGTGAGTCAGTTGTTGTTCGCTGATGATACAGCGCTGGTGGCAGATTCATGTGCGAAACTGCAGAAGCTGGTGACTGAGTTTGGAAAAGTGTGTGAAAGAAGAATGTTGAGAGTGAATATGAATAAGAGTAAGGTTATTAAGTGCAGTAGGGTTGAGGATCAAGTCAATTGATAGGTAGGTTTGAATTGAGAAAAACTGGAGTAAGTGAAGTGTTTTAGATATCTGGGAGTGGATTTGGCAGCAGGTGGAACAATGGAAGCGGAAGTGAATCATAGGGTGGGGGAGGGGGGGCGAAAGTTCTGGGAGCCTTGAAGAATGTGTGGAAGTCGAGAACATTATCTCGGAAAGCAAAAATGGGTATGTTTGAGGGAATGGTGGTTCCAACAATGTTGTATGGTTGCGAGGCGTGGGCTATCGATAGAGTTGTGCGCAGGAGGGTGGATGTGCTGGAAATGAGATGTTTGATTACAATATGTGGTGTGAGGTGGTTTGATCGAGTAAGTAATGTAAGGGTAAGAGAGATGTGTGGTAATAAAAAGATTATGGTTGAGAGAGCAGAAGAGGGTGTTTTGAAATGGTTTGGTCGCATAGAGAGAATGAGTGAGGAAAGATTGACAAAGAGGATATATGTGTCAGAAGTGGAGGGAACGAGGAGAAGTGGGAGAGCAAATTGAAGGTGGAAAGATGGAGTGAAAAAGATTTTGAGTGATCGGGGCCTGAACATGCAGGAGGGTGAAAGGAGGGCAAGGAATAGAGTGAACTGGAACGATGTGGTATACCGGGTTCGACATGCTGTCAATGGATTGAACCAGGGCATGTGAAGCGTCTGGGGTAAACCATGAAAAGTTCTGTGAGGCCTGGATGTGGAAAGGGAGCTGTGGTTTCGGTGCATTATTACATGACAGCTAGAGACTGAGTGTGAACGAATGGGGCCTTTGTTGTCTTTTCCTTCCGCTACCTCGCACACATGAGGGGGGGAGGGGGGTGTTATTCCATGTTTGGCGAGGTGGCGATGGGAATGAATAAAGGCAGACAGTATGAATTATGTACATGTGTATATATATATATGTCTGTGTGTGTATATATATATGTATACATTGAGACGTATGGGTATGTATATTTGCGTGTGTGGATGTGTATGTATATACATGTGTATGTGGGTGGGTTGGGCCATTCTTTCGTCTGTCCCCTTGCGCTACCTCGCTAGCGCGGGAGACAGCGAGAAAGCAAAATAGTATAATATATATATATATATATATATATATATATATATATATATAGTGAATGTAGGTTTGCGGCAGGGGTGTGTGATGTCTCCATGGTTGTTTAATTTGTTTATGGATGGGGTTGTTAGGGAGGTGAATGCAAGAGTTTTGGAAAGAGGGGCAAGTATGAAGTCTGTTGGGGATGAGAGAGCTTGGGAAGTGAGTCAGTTGTTGTTCGCTGATGATAGAGCGCTGGTGGCTGATTGATGTGAGAAACTGCAGAAGCTGGTGACTGAGTTTGGTTAAGTGTGTGAAAGAAGAAAGTTAAGAGTAAATGTGAAAAAGAGCAAGGCTCTTAGGTACAGTAGGGTTGAGGGTCAAGTCAATTGGGAGGTAAGTTTGAATGGAGAAAATCTGGAGGAATTAAAGTGTTTTAGATATCTGGGAGTGGATCTGGCAGCGGATGGAACCATGGAAGCGGAAGTGAATCATAGGGTGGGGGAGGGGGCGAAAATCGTGAGAGCCTTGAAGAATGTGTGGAAGTCGAGAACATTATCTCGGAAAGCAAAAATGGGTATGTTTGAAGGAATAGTGGTTCCAACAATGTTGTATGGTTGCGAGGCGTGGGCAATGGATAGAGTTGTGCGCAGGAGGGTGGATGTGCTGGAAATGAGATGTTTGAGGACAATGTGTGGTGTGAGGTGGTTTGATCGAGTAAGTAATGTAAGGGTAAGAAGAGGGTATTTTGTATTAATGTAAGAGCAGAAGAGGGTATTTTGAAATGGTTTGGGCACATGGAGAGAATGAGTGAGGAAAGATTGACCAAGAGGATATATGTGTCGGAGGTGGAGGGAACGAGGAGAAGTGGGAGACCAAATTGGAGGTGGAAAGATGGAGTGAAAAAGATTTTGAGTGATCGTGGCCTGAACATGCAGGAGGGTGAAAGGCGGGCAAGGAATAGAGTGAATTGGATCGATGTGGTATATCGGGGTTGACGTGCTGTCAGTGGATTGAATCAGAGCATGTGAAGCGTCTGGGGTAAACCATGGAAAGTTGTGTGGGGCCTGGATGTGGAAAGGGAGCTGTGGTTTCGGGCTTTATTGCGTGACAGCTGGAGACTGAGTGTGAACGAATGGGGCCTTTGTTGTCTTTTCCTAGTGCTACCTCGCACACATGAGGGGGGAGGTGGATCGTATTCCGTGTGTGGAGAGGTGGCGATGGGAATGAATAGGGGCAGACAGTGTGAATTGTGTGCTTGGGTATATATGTATGTGTCTGTGTGTGTATATATATGTGTACATTGAGATGTATAGGTATGTATATTTGCGTGTGTGGGCGTGTGTGTGTGTGTACATTGTGTACGGGAGTGGGTTGTGCCATTTCTTTCGTCTGTTTCCTTGCGCTACCTCGCAAACGCGGGAGACAGTGACAAAGCAAAATAAATAATAAATAAAATAAATAAATTATATATATATATATATATATATATATATATATATATATATATATATATATATATATATATATATATATATATATATATATATATATATATATATATATATGTATATATCCCTGGGGATAGGGGAGAGAAATACTTCCCTCGTATTCCCTGCGTGTCGTAGAGGGCGACTAAAAGGGAAGGGAGCGGGGGGCTGGAAATCCTCCCCTCTCGTTTTTAGTTTTCCTAATGAAGGAACAGAGGAGGGGGCCAAGTGAGGAAATTCCCTCAAGGATTCAGTCCTCTGTTCTTAGTGCTACCTTGCTGATGCGGGAAATGGCGAGTAGTATGAAAAAAAAAATATATATATATATATATATATATATATATATATATATATATATATATATATATATATATATATATATATATATATATATATATATATATATATATATATATATATAAAGTGGTGACAGGTAAGGCTGAATTAATCAGGGCATGCAGTAAATATACTGAAGACCTCTTGAATGTGTTCGATGATATGCTAGTAGTTGGGGAGGTGTCTTCGGCTTGAAGGTATGTGTAGTGAGACTGATGGCAAGTGGTTTAGTGAAAAGAGAAGATTTGGTGAAAGCCTTTGCATAAGACGAATTGCAGCAAGGCGGATCGAGTGTAAGGGACTACGAGTGAATTGGTTAGTTAGGAATTTCACTGTATGTACGGCTCGTGGTAAGGTGCGTGCGAATTGGCGAATGAGGGGAAGTACTTTTTCTTCAACAGGATTTTTAACAGATGCGATTAAGAACTGACGATAAATTTTCGCTTCATGGGCAAGACTAATAGGATTTGCGCCTCCTTAGTCACAATGACAGTCTGCTGGGGTTACTACGGGAAATACATGTATGCCTTTCAACTATTACCATACTAATCTGAGTTTCTGATATCTTCCGCTATCACATACAGCTCCGAAGTGGCCCAGTGGTCTGTTGTTATCTGTGCTAGTAGGTATAGAGGAGGGTAAGTGGTTCCAGACGAAGGTGGGTTTGCGACAGGAGGTGTGAGATAACACTATGCCTGTTTCATGTAATTATGGCTGGGGTGATAAGGGGTAGGAAATGCATTGATCTTTGTGATAGAGTCATGTACCCACAAGCCACCGTCCGCATACCATGCACAACACCGATTTACGTAAATAATGATTTCTCTCTCTCCCTCTCTCTCTCTCTCTCTCTCTCTCTCTCTCTCTCTCTCTCTCTCTCTCTCTCTCTCTCTCTCTCTCTCTCTCTCTCTCTCTCTCTCTCTCTCTCTCTCTCTCTCTCTCTCTCTCTCTCTTTCTCTCTCCCTCTTCGCCTGCCTCCCTTCACTCTCACCTAATGCCACTCCTCATTACGTGGGATTACTGGACACAAGCGTCTTTGTCAAGTTCACTTCATTTGACCAACTATTTTCTCACTCATGTCATTTTCCACCGCAAAGTTTCACACACGCTTCCAAAGACGTCATCAGACATCACGCCAGCTGCTTCTCTGCGCAAATTCACATCCAATAGCCTCTCATTTGCGCGCCTGTCAGTTAGTCAATAATCCAATAATCCAACACAGACACATACATATATACCCATGCACACAATTCACACTGTCTGCCTTTATTCATTCCCATCGCCACCTCGCCACACATGGAATACCATCCCCCTCCCTCCTCATGTGTGCGAGGTAGCACTAGGAAAAGACAACAAAGGCCCCATTCGTTCACGCTCAGTCTCTAGCTGTCATGCAATAATGCCCGAAACCACACCTACCTTTCCACATCCAGTCCCCACACAACTTTCCATGGTTTACCCCAGACGCTTCACATGCCCTGATTCAATCCACTGACAGCACGTCAACCCCGGTATACCACATCGATCCAATTCACTCTATTCCTTGTCCTCCTTTCACCCTCCTGCATGTTCAGGCCCCGATCACACAAAATCTTTTTCACTCCATCTTTCCACCTCCAATTTGCTCTCCCACTTCTCTTCGTTCCCTCCACCTCCGACACATATATCCTCTTGGTCAATCTTTCCTCACTCATTCTCTCCATGTGCCCAAACCATTTCAAAACACCCTCTTCTGCTCTCTCAACAACGCTCTTTTTATTTCCACACATCTCTCTTACCCATACATTACTAACTCGATCAAACCACCTCACACCACACATTTTCCTCAAACATCTCATTTCCAGCACATCCACCCTCCTGCGCACAACTCTATCCATAGCCCACGCCTCGCAACCATACAACATTGTTTGAACCACTATTCCTTCAAACATACCCATTTTTGCTTTCCAAGAAAATGTTCTCGACTTCCACACATTCTTCAAGGCTCCCAGGATTTTCGCCCCCCTCCCCACCCTATGATTCACTTCCGCTTCCATGGTTCCATCCACTGCCAGATCCACTCCTAGATATCTAAAACACTTCAATTCCTCCAGTTTTTCTCCATTCAAACTTACCTCCCAGTTAACTTGACCCTCAACCCTACTGTACCTAATAACCTTGCTCTTATTCACATTTACTCTTAACTTTCATCTTTCACATACTTTACCAAACGCAGTCATCAGCTTCTGCAGTTTCACACATGAATCAGCCACCAGCGCTGTATCATCAGCGAACAACAACTGACTCATTTCCCAAGCTCTCTCATCCACAACAGACTTCATACTTGCCCCTCTCTCCAAAACTCTTGCATTCACCTCCTTAACAACTCCATCCATAAACAAATTAAACAACGATGGAGACATCACACACCCCTGCCGTAAACCTACATTCACTGAGAACCAATCACTTTCCTCTCTTCCTACACGTACACATGCCTTACATCCTCGATAAAAACTTTTCACTGCTTCTAACAACTTGCCTCCCACACCATATATTCTTAATACCTTTCACAGAGCATATCTATCAACTCTATCATATGGTTTCTCCAGATCCATAAATGCTACATACAAATCCATTTGCTTTTCTAAGTATTTCTCACATACATTCTTCAAAGCAAACACCTGATCCACACATCCTCTACCACTTCTGAAACCACACTGGTCTTCCCCAATCTGATGCTCTGTACATGCCTTCACCCTCTCAATCAATACCCTCCCATATAATTTACCAGGAACACTCAACAAACTTATACCTCTGTAATCTGAGCACTCACTCTTATCCCCTTTGCCTTTGTACAATGGCACTATGCACGCATTCCGCCAATCCTCAGGCACCACACCATGAGTCATACATACATTAAATAACCTTACCAACCAGTCAACAATACAATATATATATATATATATATATATATATATATATATATATATATATATATATATATATATATATATATATATATATATATATATATATATATATATATATATATATATATATATATTTTTTTTTTTTTTTTTGCTTTGTCCCTGTCTCCCGCGTTTGCGAGGTAGCGCAAGGAAACAGACGAAAGAAATGGCCCAACCACCCCCATACACATGCATATACATACGTCCACACACGCAAATATACATACCTACACAGCTTTCCATGGTTTACCCCAGACGCTTCACATGCCTTGATTCAATCCACTGACAGCACGTCAACCCCGGTATACCACATCGCTCCAATTCACTCTATCCTTGCCCTCCTTTCACCCTCCTGCATGTTCAGGCCCCGATCACACAAACTCTTTTTCACTCCATCTTTCCACCTCCAATTTGGTCTCCCTCTTCTCCTCGTTCCCTCCACCTCCGACACATATATCCTCTTGGTCAATCTTTCCTCACTCATTCTCTCCATGTGAACAAACCATTTCAAAACACCCTCTTCTGCTCTCTCAACCACGCTCTTTTTATTTCCACACATCTCTCTTACCCTTACGTTACTTACTCGATCAAACCACCTCACACCACACATTGTCCTCAAACATCTCATTTTTAGCACATCCATCCTCCTGCGCACAACTCTATCCATAGTCCACTCCTCGCAACCATACAACATTGTCGGAACCACTATTCCTTCAAACATACCCATTTTTGCTTTCCGAGATAATGCTCTCGACTTCCACACATTCCTCAAGGCTCCCAGAATTTTCGCCCCCTCCCCCACCCTATGATCCACTTCCGCTTCCATGTTTCCATCCGCTGCCAGATCCACTCCCAGATATCTAAAACACTTCACTTCCTCCAGTTTTTCTCCATTCAAACTCACCTCCCAATTGACTTGACCCTCAACCCTACTGTACCTAATAACCTTGCTTTTATTCACATTTATTCTAAACTTTCTTCTTTCACACACTTTACCAAACTCAGTCACCAGCTTCTGCAGTTTCTCACATGAATCAGCCACCAGCGCTGTATCATCAGCGAACAACAACTGACTCACTTCCCAAGCTCTCTCATCCCCAACAGACTTCATACTTGCCCCTCTTTCCAAAACTCTTGCATTCACCTCCCTAACAACCCCATCCATAAACAAATTAAACAACCATGGAGACATCACACACCCCTGCCGCAAACCTACATTCACTGAAAACCAATCACTTTCCTCTCTTCCTACACGTACACATGCCTTACATCCTCGATAAAAACTTTTCACTGCTTCTAACAACTTGCCTCCCACACCATATATTCTTAATACCTTCCACATGCCTTGGAGCGATGTGGTATACCGGGGTTGACGTGCTGTCAGTGGATTGAATCAAGGCATGTGAAGCGTCTGGGGTAAACCATGGAGGGCTGTGTAGGTATGTATATTTGCGTGTGTGGACGTATGTATATACATGTGTATGGGGGTGGGTTGGGCCATTTCTTTCGTCTGTTTCCTTGCGCTACCTCGCAAACGCGGGAGACAGCGACAAAGCAAAAAAAAAAAAAAAAAAAAATATATATATATATATATATATATATATATATATATATATATATATATATATATATATATATATATATATATATATATATATATATATATATATATATATGTATGTACACACAGGCATATACATATATACACATGCACATAATTCATACTGTCTGCCTTTATTCAATCCCATCGTCACCCCTCCACACATGAAATAACAGCCCTCTTCCCCCGCATGTGCGCGAGGTAGCACTAGGAAGAGACAACAAAGGCCCCATTCGTTTACGCTCAGTCTCTAGCTATCATGTATAATTCACCGAAACCACAGCTCCCTTTCCACAGCCAGGCCCCACAGAACTTTCCATGGTTTACCTCAGGCGCTTCGCATGCCCTGGTTCATTCCATTGACAGCACGTCCAACCCGGTATACCACATCGTCCCAATTCACTCTATTCATTGCACTCCTTTCACCGTTCTGTATGTTCAGGAACCCGATCACTCAAAATCTTTTTCACTCTATCTTTCCACCTCCAATTTGGTCTCCCACTTCTCCTCGTTCCCTCAACCTCTGACAAATATATCCTCTTGTTCAATCTTTCATCAATCATTCTTTCCATGTGACCAAACCATATCAAACACCCTATTCTGCTCTCTCAACCAGACTCTTTTTATTACCACACATCTCACCTACCCTATTATTACTTACTCGATCAAACCACCTCACTTCACATATTGTCTTTAAACATCTCATTTCCAGCACATCCACCTTCCCCCGCACAACTCTATCTATAGCTCACGCCTCGCAACCAAATAACGTTGTTGGAACCAGTGTTCCTTCAAACATAGCCATTTTTGCTTTCCGAGATAATGTTCTCAACTTCCATACATTCTTCAACGCTCCCAGAACTTTCGCTCCCTCCCCCACCCTATGATTCACTTCCACTTCCATGGCTCCATCCGCCGCCAAATCCACTCCCAGATATACAAAATACTTCACTTCCTCCAGTTTTTCTCCATTTAAACTTGCCTCCCAATTGACTCGCCCCTCAACCCTACCGTACCTAATGACCTTGCTCTTATTCACATTTACTCTCAGCTCTCTTCTTTCACACACTTTATCAAACTGAGTAACCAGCTTCTGCAGTTTCTCACAAGAATCAGCCACCAGCGCTGTATCATCAGCGAACAACAAATGACTTCCCAAGCTCTCTCATCCACAACAGACTGCATACTTGCCCCTCTTTCCAAAACTCTTGCATTCACCTCCCCAATAACCCCATACATAAACAAATCAAACAACCATGGAGACATCACACACCCCTGCCGCAAACCAACATTCACTGAGAACCAATCACTTTCCTCTCTTCCTACACGTACACATGCTTTACATCCTCGATAAAAACTTTTCCCTGGTTCTAACAACTTGCCTCCCACACCATATATTATCAATACCTTCCACAGAGCATCTTTATCAACTCTATCATATGCCTTCTCCAGATCCATAAATGCTACATACAAATCCATTTCCTTTTCTAAGTATTTCTCACATACATTCTTCAAAGCAAACACCTGATCCACACATCCTTTACCACTTCTGAAACCACAGTGCTCTTCCCCAATCTGATGCTCTGTACATGCCTTCACCCTCTCAATCAATACCCTCGCATATAATTTTCCAGGAATACTCAACAAACTTATACCCCTGTAATTTGAGCGCTCACCCTTATCCCCTTAGCCTTTGTACATTGGCACTATGCAAGCATTCCGCTAGTCCTCAGGCACCTCACCATGAGTCTTACAAACATCAAATAACTTTACCAACCAGTCAACAATACAGTCACCCCTTTTTTGATAAATTCCACTGCATACCATCCAAACTCGCTGCCTTGCCGGTTTTCATCTTCCGCAAAGCTTTTACTACCTCTTTTCTGTTTACCAAATCATTCTCCCTAACCCTCTCAATTTGCACACCACCACGACGAAAACACCCTATATCTGCGACTCTATCATTAAACACATTCAACAAACCTTCAAAATACTCACTCCATCTCCTCACATCACCACTACTTATCACCTCACCAATAGCCCCCTTCACTGAAGTTCCCATTTGTTTCCTTGTCTTACGCACTTTATTAACCTCCTTCCAAAGCATCTTTTTATTCTCCCTAAAATTTGATGCTACTGTCTCACCCTAACTCTCATTTGCCCTCTTTTTCACCACTTGCACCTTTCTCTTAACCTCTTTCTTTATAGACCTCCCAGTCATTTGCATCATTTCCCTGCAAAAATCGTCCAAATGCCTCTCTCTTCTCTTTTATACTAAAAATCTTACTTCTTCATCCTACCACTCACTACCTTTTCCAATCAGCCCACCTCCCACGCTTCTCAAGCCACAAGCATCATTTGCGCAAGCCATCACTGCTTCCCTAAATACATCTCATTCCTCCCCCACTCCCTTTACGTCCTTTGTTTTCACCTTTTTCCATTCTGTACTCAGTCTCTCCTGGTACTTCCTCACACAAGTCTAATTCCCAGGCTCACTTACTCTCACAACTCTCTTCACCCCAACATTATCTCTTCTCAGAAAACCTCTACAAATCTTCACCTTCGCCTCCACAAGATAATGACCAGGTTTCTCTCCAGTTGCACCTCTCAGCACATTAACATCCAAAAGTCTCTCTTTCGCGCGCCTATCAATTAAAATGTAATCCAATAACGCTCTCTGGCCATCTCCTCTACTTACATACGTATACTTACGTATATCTCGCTTTTTAAACCAGGTATTCCCAGTCACCAGTCCTTTGTCAGCACATAAATCTACAAGCTCTTCACAATTTCCATTTACAACACTGAACACCTCATGTACACCATTTATTCCCTCAACTGCCACATTACTCACCTTTGCATTCAAATCACCCATCACTATAACCCGGTCTCGTGCATCAAAACTACCAACACACTCATTCAGCTGCTCTCAAAACACCTGCCTCTCATGATCTTTCTTCTCATGCCCAGGTGCACAGGCACCAATAATCATCCATCTCCCTCCATCTACTTTCACTTTTACCCACATCAATCTAGGATTTACTTTCTTACACTCTATCACATATTCCCACCAAATATGTTTCAGGAGTAGTGCTACTCCTTCCCTTGCTCTTGTCCTCTCACTAACCCCTGACTTTACTCCCAAGATATTCCCGAACCACTCTTCCTCTTTACCCTTGAGCTTCGTTTCACTCAGAGCCAAAACATCCAGGCTCCTTTCCTCTAACATACTACCTATCTCTCCTTTTTTCTCATCTTGGTTACATAGACACCCATTTAGACACCCCAATCTGAGCCTTCGAGGAGGATGAGCACTCCCCGCGTGGCTCCTTCTTCTGTTTCCCCTTTTAGAAAGTTAAAATATAAGGAGGGGAGGGTTTCCAGCCCCCCGCTCCCGTCCCCTTTAGTCGCTTTCTACGATACGTGAGGAATGCGTAGAAAGTATTCTTTCTCCCCTATTCCCAGGGATATATATATATACATACATATATATATATATATATATATATATATATATATATATATATATATATATATATATATATATATATATATATATATATATATACATATTGGTTCTCAGTGAATTTAGGTTTGCGGCAGGGGTGTGTGATGTCTCCATGGTTGTTTAATTTGTTTATGGATGGGGTTGTTAGGGAGGTAAATGCAAGAGTCCTGGAAAGAGGGGCAAGTATGAAGTCTGTTGGGGATGAGAGAGCTTGGGAAGTGAGTCAGTTGTTGTTCGCTGATGATACAGCGCTGGTGGCTGATTCATGTGAGAAACTGCAGAAGCTGGTGACTGAGTTTGGTAAAGTGTGTGGAAGAAGAAAGTTATGAGTAAATGTGAATAAGAGCAAGGTTATTAGGTACAGTAGGGTTGAGGGTCAAGTCAGTTGGGAGGTGAGTTTGAATGGAGAAAAACTGGAGGAAGTGAAGTGTTTTAGATATCTGGGAGTGGATCTGTCAGCGGATGGAACCATGGAAGCGGAAATGGATCATAGGGTGGGGGAGGGGGCGAAAATTTTGGGAGCCTTGAAAAATGTGTGGAAGTCGAGAACATTATCTCGGAAAGCAAAAATGGGTATGTTTGAAGGAATAGTGGTTCCAACAATGTTGTATGGTTGCGAGGCGTGGGCTATGGATAGAGTTGTGCGCAGGAGGATGGACGTGCTGGAAATGAGATGTTTGAGGAAAATGTGTGGTGTGAGGTGGTTTGATCGAGTAAGTAACGTAAGGGTAAGAGAGATGTGTGGAAATAAAAAGAGCGTGGTTGAGAGAGCAGAAGAGGGTGTTTTGAAATGGTTTGGGCACATGGAGAGAATGAGTGAGGAAAGATTGACCAAGAGGATATATGTGTCGGAGGTGGAGGGAACGAGGAGAAGAGGGAGACCAAATTGGAGGTGGAAAGATGGAGTGAAAAAGATTTTGTGTGATCGGGGCCTGAACATGCAGGAGGGTGAAAGGAGGGCAAGGAATAGAGTGAATTGGAGCGATGTGGTATACAGGGGTTGACGTGCTGTCAGTGGATTGAATCAGGGCATGTGAAGCGTCTGGGGTAAACCATGGAAAGCTGTGTAGGTATGTATGTTTGCGTGTGTGGACGTGTGTATGTACATGTGTATGGGGGGGGGGGGGGTTGGGCCATTTCTTTCGTCTGTTTCCTTGCGCTACCTCGCAAACGCGGGAGACAGCGACAAAGTATAAAAAAAAAAAAAAAATATATATATATATATATATATATATATATATATATATATATATATATATATATATATATATATATATATATATATATATATGCCAATATATATATATCTGCCCTTATTCATTCTCGTCGCCACCCCGCCACACATGAAATAACAACCCCCTCTCCCCGAATATGCGCGAGGTAACGCTAGGAAAAGAAAGTAAAGGTCACATTTATTCACATTCAGTCTCTAGCTGTCATGTATAATGTACCGAAACCAATGTTCCCTTTCCACATCTAGGCCCCACAAAACTTTCCATCGTTTACCCCAGACGCTTCACATGCCCTGGTTCAATCCATTGACAGCACGGATCCTTCGGTATACCATATCGTTCCGATTCACTCTATTCCTTGCACGCCTTTCACCTTCCTGCATGTTCAGGCCCCCATCACTCAAAATCTTTTTCACTTCATTTTTCTACCTCCAATTTGGTCTCCCATTTCTTCTCTTTCCCTCCACCTCTGAGACATATATCCTCTTTGCCAATTTTTCCTCACTCATTCTCTCCATGTGACCAAACCATTTCAAAACACCATCTTCTGCTCTCTCAACCACACTCTTTTTATTATCACACATCTCTTTTACCCTTTCATTACTTACTTGATCATACCACATCACACCACATATTGTCCTTAAACATCTCATTTACAGCACATGCACCCTCCTCCACACAACTACATCTACAGCCCACGCCTCGCAACCATGTAACATTGTTGGAACCACTATTCCTTCAAACATACTCATTTTCGCTTTCCAAGAAAACGTTGTTGACTTCCACACATTCTTCAACACTCCCAGAACTTTCGCTCCCCCACCCTATGATTCACTTCTGCTTCCATGGTTCCATACGCTGCCAAATCAACTCCAAGTTATCTAAAACACTTCACTTCCTCTATTTTTTCTCAATTCAAACTTACCTCCCAATTGACTTGTCCCTCAACCCTACTGTACCTAATAATCTTGCCCTTATTTACATTTACTCTCAGATTCCTTCTTTCACACACTTAACCAAACTCAGTCAGCAGCTTCTGCAGATTCTCACAAGAATCAGCCACCAGCGCTGTATCATCAGCGAACAACAACTGACTCACTTCCCAATCTCTCTCATCAACAACAGACTGCATACTTGCCCCTCTTTCCAGAACTCTTGCATTCATCTCCCTAACAACTCCATTCATAAAGAAATTAACCAACCATGAAAACATCACGCATCCCTGTCGCAAACCAAGATTCACTGAGAACCAATCACTCTCCTCTCTTCCTACACGTACACATGCCTTACATCCTTGATATAAACTTTTC
Source organism: Panulirus ornatus (assembly GCF_036320965.1). Lineage (NCBI taxonomy): Eukaryota > Metazoa > Arthropoda > Malacostraca > Decapoda > Palinuridae > Panulirus > Panulirus ornatus. The sequence goes on along the minus strand of NC_092290.1, from coordinate 13,898,373 downwards.
ACTGCTTCTAACAACTTGCCTCTCACACCATATATTCTTAATACCTTCCACAGAGCATCTGTACCAACTTCTCCTTTCTAAAAGGGGAAACAGAAGAAGGAGTCACACGGGGAGTGCTCATGCTCCCCGAAGGCTCAGATTGGGGTGTCTAAAGGTGTGTGGATGTAACCAAGATGAGAAAAAAGGAGAGATAAGTAGTATGTTTGAGGAAAGGAACCTGGATGTTTTGGCTCTGAGTGAAACGAAACTCAAGGTTAAAGAGGAATAGTGGTTTGGGAATGTCATGGGAGTAATGTCAGGGGTTAGTGAGAGGACAAGAGCAAGGGAAGGAGTAGCACTACTCCTGAAACACGAGTGGTGGGAGTATGTGATAGAGTGTTAGAAAGTAAACTGAAAAGTGGATGGAGAGAGATGGGTGATTATTGGTGCATATGCACCTGGGCATGAGAAGAAAGATCATGTGAGGCAAGAGCTTTGGAAGCAGCTGAGTGAGTGGGTTGGTAGTTTTGAAGCACGAGACCGGGTTATAGTGATGAGTGATTTGAATGGAAAGGTGAGTAATGTGGCAGTTGAGGGAAAACTTGGTGTACATGGGTGTTCAGTGTTGTAAATGGAAATAGTGAGGAGCTTGTAGATTTATGTGCTGAAAAAGGACTGGTGATTGGGAATACCTGGTTTAGAAAGAGAGATATACGTAAGTATACGTATGTAAGTAAGAGAGATGGCCAGAGAGCGTTATTGAATTACGTGTTAATTGATAGGCACGCGAAAGAGAGACTTTTGGATGTTAATGTGCTGAGAGGTGCAACTGCAGGGATGTCCGATCATTATCTTGTGGAAGCGAAAGTGAAGATTTGTAGATTTTTTCAGAAAAGAAGAGAGAATGTTGGGGTGAAGAGAGTGGTGAGAGTAAGTGAGCTTGGGAAGGAGACTTGTATGAGGTAGTACCAGGAGAGACTAAGTACAGAATCGAAAAAGGTGAGAACAAAGGACGTAAGGGGAGTGGGGGAGGAATGGGATGTATTTAGGGAAGCAGTGATGGCTTGCGCAAAAGATGTTTGTGGCATGAGAAGCGTGGGAGGTGGGCAGATTAGAAAGAGTAGTGAGTGGTGGGATGAAGAAGTAAAATTGTTAGTGAAAGAGAAGAGAGAGGCATTTGGATGATTTTTGCAGGGAAATAATGCAAATGGATGGGAGATGTCTAAAAGAAAGAGGCAGGAGGTCAAGAGAAAGGTGCAAGAGGTGAAAAAGAGAGCAAATGAGAGTTGTGGTGAGAGAGTATCTTTAAATTTTAGGGACAATAAAAAGATGTTTTGGAAGGAGGTAAATAAAGTGCGTCAGGCAAGGGAATCAATGGGAACTTCAGTGAAGGGGGCTAATGGGGAGGTGATAACAAGTAGTGGTGATGTTAGAAGGAGATGGATTGAGTATTTTGAAAGTTTGTTGAATGTGTTTGATGATAGAGTGGCAGATATATGGTGTTTTGGTGGAGGTGGTGTGCAAAGTGAGAGGGTTAGGGAAAATGATTTGGTAACCAGAGAAGAGGTAGTAAAAGCTTTGCGGAAGATGAAAACCGGCAAGGCAGCGGGTTTGGATGGTATTCTGTGGAATTTATTAAAAAGTGGGGTGACTGTATTGTTGACTGGGTGGTAAGGTTATTTAATGAATGTGTGACTCATGGTGAGTTGCCTGAGGATGGACGGAATGCTTGCATAGTGCCATTGTACAAAGGGAAAGGAGATACAAGTGAGTGCTCATATTAGGGAGGTTAAAGTTTGTCGAGTATTCCTGGTAAATTATATGGGAGGGTATTGATTGAGAGGGTGAAGGCATGTAAAGAGCATCGGATTGGGGAAGAGCATTGTGGTTTCAGAAGTGGTAGAGTATGTGTAGATCAGGTGTTTGCTTTGAAGAATGTTCATCATTTATTTTATTTTGCTTTGTCGGTGTCTCCCGTGTTAGCGAGGTAGCGCAAGGAAACAGACGAAAGAATTGCCCAACCCACCCACACACACATGTATATACATACACGTCTACACACGTATATATACATACCTATACATCTCAATGTACACGTATATATACACACAGAGACATATACATATATACACATGTGCATAATTCAAAATGTGTGCCTTTATTTATTCCCATCGCCACCTCACCACACATGGAATAACAACCTCCTTCCCCCTCATGTGTGCAAGGTAGCACTAGAAAATACAACAAAGGCCCCATTCGTTCACACTCAGTCTCTAGCTGTCATGTAATAATGCACCGAAACCACAGCTCCCTTTCCACATCCAGGCCCCACAGAACTTTCCATGGTTTACCTCAGACTCTTCACATGCCCTGGTTCAATCCACTGACAGCAGGTCGACCCCGGTATACCATATCGTTCCAATTCACTCTATTCCTTGCACGCCTTTCACCCCCCTGCATGTTCAGGCCTCGATCACTCGAAATCTTTTTCACTCCATCTTTCCACCTCCAATTTGGTCTCCCACTTCTCGTTCCCTCCACCTCTGACACATATATTCTTTTGGTCAATCTTTCCTCACTCATTCTCTCCATGTGTTCAAACCATTTCAAAACACCCTCTTCTTTTCCCTCAAGCACACTCTTTTTCTTTCCACACATCTCTCTTACCCTTACATTACTTACTCGATCAAACCACCTCACACCACATATTGTCCTTAAACATCTCATTTCCAGCACATCCACCCTCCTGCGCACAACTCTATCCATAGCACACGCCTCACAACCATACAACATTGTTGGAACCACTGTTCCTTCAAACATACCCATTTTTGCTTTCCGAGATAGTTCTTTCGACTTCCAAACATTCTTCAAGGCTCCCAGAATTCTCGCCCCCTCCCCTAACCTATGATTCACTTCCGCTTCCATGATTCCTTCCGCTGCCAGATCCACTCCCAGATATCTAAAACACCTCACTTCCTCCAGTTTTTCTCCATTCAAACTTACCTCCCAATTGATCCGACCCTCAACCCTACTGTACCTAATAACCTTACTCTTATTCACGTTTACTCTTAACTTCCTTCTTTCACACACTTTACCAAACTCAGTCACCAGCTTCTACAGTTTCTCACATGAATCAGCCATCAGCGCTGTATCTTCAGCGAACAACTACTGACTCACTTCCCAAGCTTTCTCATCCACAACAGACTGCATACTTGCTCTCTTTCCAAAACTCTTGCATTCACCTCCCTAACAACCCCATCCATAAACAAATTAAACAACCTTGGAGACATCACACACCCCTGCCGCAAACCTACATTCACTGAGAACCAATCACTTTCCTATCTTCCTACACGTATACATAACTTACATCATCGATAAAAACTTTTCACTGCTTCTAGCAACTTGCCTCCCACACCATATATTCTTATTATCTTCCACAGAGCTCTCTATCAACTCTATCATATGCCTTCTCCAGATCCATAAATGCTACATACAAATCCATTTGCTTTTCTAAGTATTTCTCACATACTTTCTTCAAAGCAAACACCTGATCCACACATCCTCTACCACATTGAAGAATGTATGTGGGAAATACTTAGAAAAGCAAATGGATTTGTATGTAGCATTTATGGATATGGTGAAAGCATATGATAGAGTTGATAGAGATGCTCTGTGGAAGGTATTAAGTATATATGGTGTGGGAGGCAAGTTGTCAGAAGCAGTGAAAAGTTTTTATCGAGGAAGTAAGTTATGTGTACGTGCAGGAAGAGAGGAAAGTGATTGGTTCTCAGTGAATGTAGGTTTGCGGCAGGGGCGTGTGATGTCTCCATGGTTGTTTGATTTGTTTATGAATGGTGTTGTTAGGGAGGTGAATGCAATAGTTTTGGAAAGAGGGGCAAGTATGTAGTCTGTTGTGGATGAGAGATCTTGGGAACTGAGTCAGTTGTTGTTCGCTGATGATACAGCGGTGGTGGCTGATTCATGTAAGAAAGTGCAGAAGGTAGTGACTGAGTTTGTAAAGTGTGTGAAAGAAGAAAGTTCAGAGGAAATTTGAATAAGAGCAAGGTTACTAGGTACAGTAAGGTTGAGGGTCAAGTCAATTTAGAGGTAAGTTTGAATGGAGAAAAACTGGAGGAAGTGAAGTATTTTAGATATCTGGGAGTGGATTTAGCAGCGGATGGAACCATGGAAGTGGAAGTTAATCATAGGTTGGGGGAGGGGGCGAAAGTTCTGGGAGCGTTGAAGAATGTGTGGAAGTCGAGAGCATTATCTCGGAAAACAAAAATGGGTATGTTTGAAGGAATAGTGGTTCCAACAATGTTATTTAGTTGCGAGGCGTGGGCTGTGGATAGAGTTGTGCGGAGGAGGATGGATGTGCTGGAAATGAGATGTTTGAGGACAATATGTGGTGTGTGGTGGTTTGATATCGGAAAGCAAAAATGGTTATGTTTGAAGGAATAGTGGTTCCAACAATGTTATTTGGTTGCAAGGCGTGGGCTGTGGATAGAGTTGTGCGGAGGAGGATGGATGTGCTGGAAATGAGATGTTTGGTAACAATAAGTGGTGTGTGGTGGTTTGATCGAGTAAGTAATAATAGGGTAAGAGAGATGTGTGGTAATAAAAAGAGTGTGGTTGAGGGAGTAAAGAGGGTGTTTTGAAATGGTTTGGGCACATGGAGAGACTGATTGAGGACGGATTGACCAAGAGGATATATGTGTCAGAGGTGGGGGGAACAAGGAGAAGTGGGAGACCATATTGCAGGTGGAAAGATGGAATGAAAAAGATTTTGAGTTATCGGGGCATGAACATGCAGAAGGATGAAATTCGTGCAAGGAATAGCGTGAATTGGAACGATGTGGTATACTGGGGTCGACGTCCTGTCAATGGATTGAACCAAGGCATGTGAAACGTCTGGGGTAAAGCATGGAAAGTTCTGTAGGACTTGGATGTGGAAAGGGAGCTGTGTTTTCGGTGCATTATTACATGACAGCTAGAGACTGAGTGTGAACGAATGTGGCCTTTGTTGTCTTAGCCTAGCGCTACTTCGCACACATAAGGGGGGAGGGGGTTGTTATTTCATGTGTGGTGAGATGGCGATGGGAATGAATAAAGGCAGATAGTATGAATTATGTACATGTGTAAACATGAATGTGTCTGTGTGAATATATATATGTATACGTTGAGATGTATAGGTATGTATATTTACGTGTGTGGACGTGTATGTATGTACATGTGTATGTGGGTGGGTTGGGCCATTTTTTCTTCTGTTTCCTTGCGTTAACTCGCTAACGCGAGAGAAAGCGATAATGCAAAATGATATATATATATATATATATATATATATATATATATATATATATATATATATATATATATATATATATATATATATATATATATATATTGCTTTGTCGCTGTCTCCCGCATTTGCTAGGTAGCGCAAGGAAACAGAAGAAAGAAATGGCCCAACCCACCCCCATACACATGTATATACACACATGTCCACACACGCAAATATACATGCCTATACATCTCAATGTACACATATATATATACACACACAGATACATACATATATACCCATGCACACAATTCACAATGTCTGGCTTTATCCATTCTCATCGCCACCTCGCCACATATGGAGTACCATCCCCCTCCCCCCTCATGTGTGCGAGGTAGCGCTAGGAAAAGACAACAAAGGCCCCATTCGTTTACACTCAGTCTCCAGCTGTCATGCAATAATGCCCGAAACCACAGCTCTCTTTCCATATCCAGGCTCCACACAACCTTCCATGGTTTACCCCAGACGCTTCACATGCCCTGATTCAATCCACTGACGGCACGTCAACCCCGGTATACCACATCGATCCAATTCACTCTATTCCTTGCCCACCTTTCACCCTCCTGCATGTTCAGGCCCCGATCTCTCAAAATCTTTTTCACTCCATCTTTCCACCTCCAATTTGGTCTCCCATTTCTCCTCGTTCCCTCCACCTCCGACATATATATCCTTTTGGTCAATCTTTCCTCACTCATTCTCTCCATGTGCCCAGACAATTTCAAAACACACACTTCTGCTCTCTCAACAACGCTCTTTTTATTTCCACACATCTCTCTTACTCTTACATTACTTACTCGATCAAACCACCTCACACCACACATTGTCCTCAAACATCTCATTTCCAGCACATCCACCCTCCTGCGCACAACTCTATCCATAGCCCACACCTCGCAACCATACAACATTGTTGGAACCACTATTCCTTCAAACATACCCATTTTTGCTTTCCGAGATAATGTTCTCGACTTCCACACATTCTTCAAGGCTCCCAGAATTTTTGGCCCTTCCCCCACCCTATGATTCACTTCTGCTTCCATGGTTCCATCCGCTGCCAGATCCACTTCCAGATATCTAAAACACTTTACTTCCTCAAGTTTTTCTCCATTCAAACTTACCTCCCAATTGCCTTGACCCTCAACCCTACTGTACCTAATAACCTTGCTCTTATTCACATTTACTCTGAACTTTCTTCTTTCACACACTTTACCAAACTCAGTCACCAGCTTCTGCAGTTTCTCACATGAGTCAACCACCAGCGCTGTATCATCAGCGAACAACAACTGACTCACTTCCCAAGCTCTCTCATCCACAACAGACTTCATACTTGCCCCTCTTTCCAAAACTCTTGCATTCACCTCCCTAACAACCCCATCCATAAACAAATTAAACAACCATGGAGACATCACACACCCCTGCCGCAAACCTACATTCACTGAGAACCAATCACTTTCCTCTCTTCCTACACGTACACATGCCTTACATCCTCGATAAAAACTTTTCACTTCTTCTAACAACTTGCCTCCCACACCATATATTCTTAATACCTTTCACAGAGCACCTCTATCAACTCTATCATATGCCTTCTCTAGATCCATAAAGGCTACATACAAATCTATTTGCTTTTCTAAGTATTTCTCACATACATCCTTCAAAGCAAACACCTGATCCACACATCCTCTACCACTTCTGAAGCCACACTGCTCTTCCCCAATCTGATGCTCTGTACATACCTTCACCCTCTCAATCAATACCCTCCCATATAATTTTCCAGGAATACTCAACAAACTTATACCTCTGTAATTTGAGCACTCACTCTTATCCCCTTTGCCTTTGTACAATGGCACTATGCACGCATTCCGCCAATCCTCAGGCACCTCACCATGAGTCATACATACATTAAGTAACCTTACCAACCAGTCAACATATATATATATATATATATATATATATATATATATATATATATATATATATATATATATATATATATATATATATATATATATATATATATATATATATATATTTCTTTCTTTTTCTTTTCTTTCAAACTATTCGCCATTTCCCGCATTAGCGAGGTAGCGTTAAGAACAGAGGACTGGGCCTTTGAGGGAATATCCTCACCTGGGCCCATTCTCTGTTCCACTATATATATAGTGAAATGATATGTTTCCTCTACAAAAATAAATATCCCCTCCACCCTAACCTGTGCCTCACCTCTCTAGTCATGTAACCTGTCAGAATCAAATGTAACAAAGTTGCAAACCACAATAAACAGAGCAACAGCAGACAATCATCTCCCGTGTAGCAGAATAAAACCAATCTTAATACACTCTCATTATATCATGATCGGCACCCAGTTCCTTACACCAGCACTAGAACCTCTCAACCCCCTACCCAGACCACTCTATGACCAGCCATCATTCCTCCCACAAATAGAAATAAACAGCTCCCACTTGCTCCACCCACTTACCACACCACACTGAACACTGACCAAATGACATACATACCTTAATGATCGACAAACATTGAACAACCTCCCTCCTAAATCACTCTTAAATACCAGTTTACCAGAGGTGATGAACATACGAGTAGTGTACGGTAATGTCACATGAACTCTATCATTCACATTACTCTCATTTTCTCTCGCATTAAGTCGCTAACATTCACATCAAGTTCAATAATCTATATATTGTTCACCATCTGTCACTACCACCAACACCATCTATCTCTGTCACCACCACCACCTGTGCCCGCAGCTGGAGTCTAGGCTGACCCCCGGCAGGTGGAGCCAAGTGCTGCGGTCGATGCTGCCCAACACTGTGCAGCTGAAGGTCCCCGTCTTCAGGCATCGAGCCTTCCATAATTTCTCCAGTATCCTCAGCGACATCGGCCTCAGGCAGCTGTTCCAGGTAAGACCCAGACGGTGAGGCTGTTACTACAAGCCTTTGTCTGTGAGGCTGTCTTTTTTGTGCATGAGTTTTGTGAGCGTTCGTGGGTGCTCGTGGGGTGGTTGGCGGTACGTGTCGGCGTGTGGGTTAGTGGAAATATGTGGTTTTGTGGATGTGTGGGCTCAGGTGTGGGTGTGTTTGTAGTGCGGGTTGTCAAGAACTGACGCGCATAATGCTACTCTTGTCAAGGAGAGGGAGTGGATATCCATCCACACCTGTCATAGGAGGGAGAGAGAGAGAGAGAGAGAGAGAGAGAGAGAGAGAGAGAGAGAGAGAAATTTTGTGTTTTAGAATACCTACAACAGTCAAGATGGTAGAAAAGATTTTGTTTTCCGAATGTCTGTACCTGTAAGTCATTGACTGCAGTCCTTCATGTCTCGTCATTTCCACTTTCCAATCGTGTCTCGTTCCAGGAGGGCAAAGCAGACTTGTCGGGGATCAACCACATCAAGAACTTGCACCTAAGCGACGTTGTTCAACTGACGGAGTTCCAGTCGTGCCAGGTAGAGGATATCACTGCTGCCATCAGGGCCATCCCCTCCAGGAGATCGGGAAGGTCACCCTCTGGAGATGACACAGTCACAGAGGAAGAGGAGAAGGAGAAGGTGGGTTCAGATGTTTTGACACACCACCAGCCAACCTACATTTACGGGTTCCCTATGTTAGAGTATCTGCAGGCGGATAAGATGAAGCTCACCCGGATGGAACCTGAGGAAGACCTTCGCGAAGAATGGCTAAATCAGAGTTCGATGTTCCACCCGATGGCACGCCCCACTCATCTCGCCAAGATTTCCAGAAGGCCGGACGGTTCTTCAAGCTCCCCACCGCGGCGGGATGCGCCCCCGTCATTAAGCCAGACGTCCTCAGCAAGCAGCTCCTCACAGCACTCGTCCTCAGAAGATAGCTCCTCACGTCAGACGTCCTCAGCAAGCAGCTCCTCACAGCACTCGTCCTCAGAAGATAGCTCCTCACGTCAGACGTCCTCAGCAAGCAGCTCCTCACAGCACTCGTCCTCAGAAGATAGCTCCTCACGTCAGACGTCCTCAGCAAGCAGCTCCTCACAGCAGTCGTCCTCGGCAGATAACTCCTCACGGCAGCCGTCCTCAGCAGGTAAATCCTCACCGCAATCGTCCTCGGCAAGCAGCTTCTCACAGCAGACGTCCTCAGGAGACAACTTCTCACAGCAGACGCCCTCAGCAAGCAGCTCCTCACAGCAGTCCTCCTCAGCAAGCAGCTCCTCACAGCAGTCGTCCTCAGCTGACAACTCCTCACGGCAGGCGCCTTCAGCAAGCAGCTCTTCACAGCAGTCGTCCTCAGCAAGTAGCTCCTCACAACAGTCTTCCTCAGCAAGTAGCTCCTTACAGCAGTCGTCCTCAGCAAATAGCTCCTCACAGCAGACGTCCTCAGGAAGCAGTTCCTCACAACAGTCGTCTTCAGCAAGCAGCTCCTCAAAGCAGACGTCCTCAGCAAGCAGCTCCTCACTGCAATCGTCCCCAGCGGATAGTTCCTCACAGCAGTTGTCCTCAGCAGACAGCTCCTCACAGCAATCGTCCTCAGGAACCAGCCCCTCACAGCAATCGTCCCCAAGAGATAGTTCCTCACAGCAGTTGTCCTTAGCAGACAGTTCCTCACAGCAGTCGTCCTCAGCTGATAACTTATCACAGCAGTCTTCGTCAGCAGACAGCTCATCACAGCAGTCGTCCTCAGCTGATAACTCCTCGGAGCAGCCGTCCTCAGCAGACAGCTCATCTCAGAAGACATCCCCGACAGTTCACTCCCCAGAGGAGAAGCCCATGAGAGACAGCTCCAAACTACGGGAGGCCTCGACACAGCAGGAGACCACAGACACACTGGACTACCATTCGATTCACCCAGTCGACTCACTCTCCCATTCCGACCAATACTACTACTACGACTACGACAACACCTACGACTACGGGGAGGCAAACATGTACCAAGAGTTTGAGGCGCTCAAACTGGACCGTATGGGACTACCCGATTCATCCCATGATACCAGACCCTCCGACGGCGCCTACTACAGGCAAAATGACGTAGGGACGCTAGCCTTCGACAGGGCCTTCCTATACGCCGTCAGACACAACCCCACGGGCCTGCTACTGTTCATTGGACGTTATCTCGATCCTGAAGGCATCTGAAGGGAGCGACAAGTTCGAAGGACGGTGAAATAAACCAGTACTTCGACTAGCTCGCTGGCAGGAGAGACATTAAAGCTCTCACCCCAACAAGGGGACAAATTTCTTAATCGTGATCAAAGCGTTTGTATGGCATTATTAGTAGTGTAGCATATATATATATATATATATATATATATATATATATATATATATATATATATATATATATATATATATATATATATATATATATATATATATATATATATATATGAAATAGGAAGAAGAATAGATTAAATGTTGCTGTAAATACTTGGTCTATCTTGAGTTCGATGCTTGAAATGTTACATTGAAGACATGTTCCTCTACAGTAATCAGAAGGCTATAGAGTCTCTTCTGATTAAATCTTCCTAACTTACGTTGTTCAGAGTAGTACCCAGTCTATGTCTTCGTTAACCATGTCATTGGCCATTGTTATCATTTATTATCCTATTTCAGTTAAGTAGCTTTTCTTAGAAGTACCAAACAGCTCTTTAAGAAGATGGATTCGACAGTTTGTCTTTCTTTAGACAATTTGGTAAAGGTAGAGCACCAAGGGTAGTGTGTTATACTGAGGATACTGAGAGGAAAATATGAAAATAAAAGACGAGATAAACAACTGATAGGGAGCTATGTCGACCAGCTGAAGAAAACGGGGAAGAAATTTGATATGCATCCTCATTTCCTGATTCCCGGGTTGCAGACGGGGAGGGTTACCAGTCGGCTGAATCCAATCTACTGGGGATATCTTTGTTAGACTCTCATGTCGTGTGTTGTGCCCCGTGCACTAATGATACGAGTAATGATAATGCTACCACTGCAGCTGCTGTTGCTGCTCCTCCTCCTCCTCCTCCTACTACTACTACTGTAACTACTACTACTTCTGCTACTGTAACTGCTGTTACTACTCCTACTATTACTATTACTACGTCTACTACTACTGTAACTGGTGTCCCTTCTACTACTGCTACTACTACTACTACTGTAACAACTACTACTTCTACTACTGTGACAGCTTTTACTACTACTCCTACTACTACTACTACTACTACAATACCTGTTACTGTTACTACTACTACTACTACTATTAACGACAATGATAACATTATTCAACGATTCATTGATCTAGCTGCAGCCAAGGACTGGGTATGTACTTAAAAGGTTTCGTGAAAGGCAAAGTTTAAAGAGTAAAAAGAAGGCTATAGATGGGGAGAGAGGGTGGAAGGAAAATGGTGTTAAGCTTTTCCACACAGAGAAAAGCGAAACTTAATACAAAATCCCCCTTACAAAGGGTGGATTGAGGCTGTCTTTGTTAACGTCAGTTTGATTTCGTCCGGGTTCGATCCGAGTGTGTTGTCGAGCTGCAACTGGGAGACGAGAGATCTCAAGGAGGCAGATGACGGTGGCGGGGATGGCGCAGTAGCTTAAACTCAGACTTCGCAAAAGCATTACATCTTTTGCTCCTTGAAACGCATCTCACGAACCCCTAAATGAGGCTCCGTGAACCCCCAAATGAGGCTTCACGAACCCCATTGATAAGGCTTCACGAGCCCATGATGAGGCTTCATGAACCCCTAAACGAGGCTTCACATACCCTCTTGACACTTCCTGGAACCCAGGCTGGGAACTGGTGGTCTATGGAGTTTTCGTTGTTTCCACAGACCAAGTAATACGCAAAACGTTAAACACTTTTAATGGAATTCGATGTGACAGTAATGCACGGCGATTCACAGAGAGTCTGTGAGGTTTTGCTTCACTTTGCACTTTTGCGAGGATAAGGTCAGGGTGGGAAGCACTGATCATTAGGGAGAGAGATGCCCAGGTAGGTTAGTGGCGGAGTGCTTTACCTTGGGGCTGTGTACAGAATCTGGCGTCTTTAGAGTCGAGCAGGTGAGATGTTAAGGCTGCGAGGCGAGCAAGGAGACAGAGTCAAGGTGGGAGAGACGTCTGAGCTGATGGTGGTGAGGTCGATCGTTGATAATCTAAATTGTTTCTTCTCTGAAGGTGGTGATTAATGGTGAGGAAAGGTGATTAATGGTGAGGAAAGGTGATCAATGGTGAGAAAAGAAGGAAGTCTTACCTGTTCCAACCACTCGAGACTGTAAGTCTCCCATGGTACTTCCGCTGGCTGGCGTTGGAGTGGTTCAGGTGGTGTGGCATGGTAGAGAGAGATATACTTGACAGCGAGGATTTAGCAAATGACTTGGTCACGGAGGCTTACAGTCGGGAGTTTTACTGTGGGAGAAAAGCCAGGACTTGCTATTAACGTTCGTCTCTTAATGTGTGTGTGTGTGTGTGTGTGTGTGTGTCTGTGTTATCCAGGGCACGTCAGCTGAGTGTAATGACACGCACACACACACACACACATATACACTTACACACACACACACACATACACACTACACACACACACACACACACACACACACACACACACACACACACAGTGTCCCTGTTCACAAATTTCTGTATTTGGTGTTCATCGACCAACTCGTTTGACAGTGCTTGCAATTCATTGCAATTTTTCATTTCGGCTTTGCATTGCTGCTTTTTTCCTAAGCTCAAAAGAAAAAACTTATTTTTTAATGCGAACGAAATGTTTTTTTCCTCGCTGTTGCACTTAGAAATGAAAGTGTTGGCATTAAATATTTACGGATGACGCACTTATATATATATACACACACACACACACACATATGACTGGGTCACCCCCTTTGTGTCTCCCCATCAACACTAGGGTCCCCACCTACCAACCTATCACCACTGAGATCAATACCTACCTACCCATCACCACTGAGGTCCCCACCGACTCTGCCTCCCGACAGGTCGCCACTCCACCCATCAACAGGTCCCAGATCCCTTCCCTAACCAGATCCCCACACTGCCCACCACCCCTGGTGGATGCTACTGTCTCGTCCTCGATCGGTCGCCCTTCCCCTCCCCCAGGCCAAGGAGTAACTCCTTTTGTTACCATCCTCTTTTGATAACCTTTGGTCCTCCTGCCACTTGTCGTGTGTACACTACTTCCCTTCATACCTCCCGCCGCTGTCGTTCAAACCTCGCTTCCCGTTTCATTCACCCCTTGTCGTTCACTACACGAGTCCATCTACCTCCCCTACCCGTTTCCGTCTACCTCCTGCTCTCCTTTACTACCCCTACCCCTTCGTCGTCCACCCCCTAGATGCCGTCTATATCCCCTTTCCCCTTTTCCGTCCACCCCCTGACTCCCTCTACAACCCCATCCCTTTCCTTTATCGTCCACCCACCTGCTTTCCTTGACACATACACCCGCTTCCTCCCCTTCTTCGTCCACTCATTCTGACTCCCTTTACGTTCCCTTCGCCATCGTCGTCCAACTCCCCTCCTCACACCCTCTCTTATACCAGAGGCGCCCTGGTGTCAACACGCCCACCTGGGCACATGTCAACCTTAATTGCCCGAGTAGCAATGAAAAGAAATGCAGCTAAGAATTAAATAGTCCCCCCAAAAAAGATTTCGTGAAAAGTGCCACCCCACATTCTCTTTTCTTTTTTATCATAATGGACGGGTTACTTACCAGGATCTTAATCATCATGAGGTGTTTGCACGCCAGCTTGGCAGGCGGAAACACTAGCGCGGTGTTGTTAAAACCTGTGTTTAACCCCCTCGTGCGGAAAGAGCTGCTGAATATATGAGGAAGTGTGAGGTTATACGAGGATATATGTGACGCTGATGAGTGTGGGGGGCGATCAATGGACTCCTCCACAACAGTGAGTGTACGTTGTATATATATATATATATATATATATATATATATATATATATATGACGTACTAGCTTCGTCTCTTCGATGTATATCAACTGACTGTTATATTTCTCTCTTGTGTCTCCCCTGATGACGTGATTATTACACGAAAGTGCACTTGGGAACTTTTCGTGTTTCATTTTCCCCTTGGACTCATAGGAATATATATATATATATATATATATATATATATATATATATATATATATATATATATATATTTTTTTTTTTTTCAAACTATTCGCCATTTCCCGCGTTAGCGAGGTAGCGTTAAGAACAGAGGACTGGGCCATTGAGGGAATATCCTCACCTGGCCCCCTTCTCTGTTCCTTCTTTTGGAAAATTAAAAAAATTGAGAGGTGAGGATTTCCAGCCCCTCGCTCCCTCCCCTTTTAGTCGCCTACTACGACACGCAGGGAATACGTGGGAAGTATTCTTTCTCCCCTATCACCAGGAATAATATATATATATATATATATATATATATATATATATATATATATATATATATATATATATATATATATATATATATATATATATATACATATATATATATGATTCAGTTATATCTTTGTATCAGAGGCATCTCAGTGTAGATGACACGTGTCAATTTGCACCAGACACACGCCAATGATCCATCATTATTAAGCTGTCTGCTACTATAACACATATTTCATAATACAACCTTTTCGCTCTTGATGTGTCAATATTGAATTCCTATACAGTCTAGATAATTGTAAGTTCTGAGCTGTGCAGTGTATCTATATATTTATTTTGCTAATTTATACGTGCGTTATGTTTGTATATACAGCATTTAGTATTTATTTATAGGGAGGTGGACACAGCGAAGACATTCTGTAGCAAGAAGACTTATGAAAGCTGTGAATCCACAGAAATGAAATAGATCTGACTGAAAGAAATCAGTAATAGATTGGTAGGATGTGTTGAAATATGATGTAGCGTTACATTCCATTAAAGTTTGTAGATATTTCTGGTGTTTGTTACATTTAATAACCTTTCCCGGGTGACATGTTAAAGAGACGAACGAGAGATCAGTGAAGAGACAGGTAGGTGAAGCGGTCCAATAGCGGTCGAGTATAGAGGTGAGTATTGAGACTAGCGAGTGAAGGCGGCCAATGGCATTCTAGTATCTAACTATGTCATAAGATGAGCAAGTGAAGGCAGCCAATGGGGATCCAGTATACAAGTGAGTCGTAAGTGAAAGCGGCCAATGGCAGTTCAGGAAAAAAAAACGAGCCGCAGGACAGGCGTGTGACAGCGGTTGTCAGCACTCCCCAAAGACAGATGAACAGACATGAACACGAGCCACATGGGAGACAGTCAATAACACCCCTTTGTCCCAGGCCTTTATCGTGTCATCTTAGTATACCAAACAGAAACTCTGGCCTCATGAAAAGTGTTGTAGATTCCCCGGGGTTGTTCTTCCCTGGTCGCGTAAAGGCTTTGGAAGAACCAACAGAAAGAGAACATGACGATGACATTCTTAAGAAATCAGTCTAAGAAATTCATTTCGTTGTGTCACTTCGATGTGCTTCAAACTGGGGATAGCTGCAAGACGGTATTACCTCTGGCACGAAGTGTAGTGTAATATGGTTAGGTTAATAAGCTAAGATGAAGGGGTGAGAGATATAGCGTAGGAATAAGATTAGAGACATGGCGGAGGGATAAGATTAAAAACAAATGAGTTTTTGGAACCAGAAGGGCAATGTTTAAAGACATTCCCAGCTCATTTATGTACTGTTTATGAGATTTTGTTTATCAACACAAGAGTATTTCACGATCTTGGCTTTGAGTTAGGGTATGGGAGGGAGATCGCTACGGTAATATTATAAGAGACAAATATGTAATGATTAGCTAAAGGGGTTTTCTCAGAACCTTCTCTTATTCTTGTGGCGACGTATGTAGCTCACTGATTAAAGGCATTCTGTCCTCTCGAGTGAAACTAGATCCTCCTAAAGAGATTCTCTCTCTTGAGGGGAGAAAAAAAAGTGTTGCTTTGAAAAAGGATTCTGTTTCTAAAGCGAGAGAGGTGATACGTTGTTATGAGGGTTTCCTGACGTCTGACGTGAGAGACGAGATGTACCCTAAAGGGATTCCGTCTAAGGTGTATCAGAAGGATTACGTTTATGGTAGTGTGTCCTTCAAAGGAAGGTAAGGGATACCTTAAAAGGGTCTAATTTCTTTAAGGCTAAAAAGAAAAGGACAAAAAGAAGGGGATGTCTTAAAAGAACCAGCGTTCTTTAAGGCTAAAAAAAGAAAGAGATACCTTTAAAGGGTTATATGAAAGGGGTCAAAATCCTTTTAAGCCAAAAAAAAAATGAAAAGAAAGAAAGAGAGAAAGGGAGAGAGATATCTTGCAATCAGGGTTCGAAGCGAGGGATATCCTCAAGGTATTGGCTTTGGAGAGCTTGTGTAAATACAGGGAAGCCTTCTGTCACCTGTCATCCCCTGCAGGCCATAGCTCATTACCCAGCACTGCCATGAACAGCTCGGGAGCAAGATATTGATCAAGGGCGTCGGCGGAATGCCAATTAATCTACAAGGGAGAGGCAAGGGTGGTTATCAGGCTCGTTAATTATTCCTCGACGCTCGTCCAGCGGGCTAATTGGTCTGAACCGAGCCGTGACCTCTTGACGAGGTCCTTCCCGGGGAGGTAGACTTTGCCCAGCAGTGGAGAACCTTGATGTGATGATGGTCGTCTGGGTCATCTTGGTAGTTCACGAGATGACGCACACACACACACACACACACACACACACACACAAACACACACACACACACACACACACACACACACACACACACACACACACACACACACACACACACACACACACACGGATCACGAACGACAATTAGCATTTTACGCAACAGTAATTACGCGACTTTCCCATCTTAGTAATGAGATATACCAATCAACACTCATGCTTCGCTTTACTATCGTCGCTACGAAGAACACGTTCGGTGTGGTGTTCCCTCAAGCGTTTATATTTACGAGGCACGAGACGAGTGAGAAAGGCTGGAACGGGAGACTGGAATGGGATGCTGGGATGGGAAACTGGGACGGGATGGTGGGACGGCAGGCAGGAACGGCAGTCTAGGATGGGAAGCTGGGATGGGAGGCTGGGATGGGATGCTGGGATGGCAGGCTAGGATGTGAAGCTGGGACGGGAGGCTGGGACGGGAGGCTGGGACGGGAGGCTGGGGGGGGGGGGGGGGCTGCTGGTACGCAAGGACGGGAGGCTGGGACGGGAGGCTGGGACGGGAGGCGGGAGGCTGGGGGGGGGGGGGGGGGGCTGCTGGTACGCAAGGCTGAGATGAAAAGGTGGAATGGGAGGGTGGGAAGGGAGGCTCAGGGGGATGCTGCTAGTACGGGAGGCTGGGACGGGAGGCTGAGACGGGAGGCTGAGACGGGATTGTGGGAGGAGTTAGCCCACCTCAACATAGGCACCCCACCAACCCAACGACAGTATACGACCTGGTACCGTCTCTCGTATTCTGACCACATACCACCAGATTCATTTATATTCTTTTAAGTTACGAGGGAAGAAAAAAAATATATTTTCTCCCGTGAACAAAAATTTAATATTTTTTCTCCTAGTTTAGAATATACGACGCCGCTCACGTCACCCTACAGATTAATTGCACACACACACACACACACACACACACACACACACACACACACACACACACGCAAACACAAACACACACACACACACACACACACACACACACACACACACACACACACACACACACAACTACTATGGGCAAAGTAAAGTCAGCACCAGTGAACGTAACCTATTTGTGTGTGTTGTTTACCTGTCTGTACTGTACGGGGAGGGAGCTTGTACACTCGTGTGTGTGTGTGTGTGTGTGTGTATGTGTGTGTGTGTATATGTGTGTGTGTGTGTGTGTGTGTGTGTGTGTGTGTGTGTGTGTGTGTGTGTGATTACTTATTTGTAATGTACGAGGAGGGTGTGTGTGTGTGTTTGTTTTTGTGTGTGTGTGTGTGTGTGTGTGTGTGTGTGTGTGTGTGTGTGTGTGTGTGTGTGTGTGTGTGTGTGTATGTGTGTGCGTGTGTGTGTGTGTGTGTGTATGTGTGTGTGTGGTGTGTGTGTGTGTGTGTGTGTGTGTGTGTGTGTGTGTGTGTGTGTGTGTGTGTGTGTAATTACTTATTTGTAATGTACGAGGAGTGTGTGTGTGTGTGTGTGTATGTGTGTGTGTGTGTGTGTGTGTGTGTGTGTATAGCCACACGGGATGTGTCTGAAAATATGAAAAAAATTAAGCTTTAATATACTACACATATGTGTAGTCGTCGCTTTGAAAACACGGAAGGAACTATTTCTTCTCCTTTTCCATAACAGTGAAATAAAAGAATAACATCATTTCCCTTCGCTAGTAGGCTTGTGAATGGGCAATATACATATCTGCTTCGTATATTTCATCATTTGAATTATTCACTCGCCCTCAGAGTTCTCGGAGGGTCAGCGAGACATGCAAATTGGAACAAACTTGGTAATCACGAGACCTTTTGTGTTATGCAGGAAACACCAGGATTGCAGAGGTTAGTCAGTGTAGTGGGGGTAATGAAGGCAAATATATAACTCAGAAAGAAAAGAAAATAATGCCTCTAGAGATTATCTTGACGGCGGAAGCGCACAAAAACACGACCATCGTGGACTTGAAGAGAAAGGTAATTCGTCAAGTCACTCATATCTAATTAGACGCTTCACAGGCCCTTGTTCAATCCATTGACAGCACGTCGACCCTGTATACCACATAGTTCCAATTCACTCTATTCCTTGCGCGCCTTTCACCCTCCTGTATGTTCAGGCCACGATAGCTCAAAATCTTTTTGCTTACAGTATTACATTCACAATACTGCTCTTCGTTAGTCATTCCATCAGTTACCACACCCATTAATGACAGGAACCTTTGCTTATTTCAGAGTAAGATAAGGAAAAAAGAACTTTGACTAAGTATTTATATCTATTACCTCAGGTTAAACCAGACTGATCTAGTCTTAATCAATTGTTTAGATCGAGGTCATTGAAGCCTTAGATTAGGTCTTAACCTCATATTCTATTATCTTATGGTATCTATGTTTGAGAGCAGGAAAAGCAACCTCTAATCTGTCACAAGACTTATCCAACACCTACAAGAAGGCTCCATCAAACTAAAAGCCTTCAAGAAGCACAACACTGCCTTCATCCGAGAAAAAATTCTTAAACCTACAAGGAAACTTCGTCGTGAACATGGCACAAGACGCCAACAACATCCCCGAAGCGTTGATTATATCAAGGAACACCAACCAAAAAATCAACTGCCAGAACACAGGCCCAGACAGGATACTACAACTACATGCTCCATCATCACGTTACAACCAACAGGCACGCAGAGGTACATGCACGTCCGCCCACAGGTATTACCCAGCCTCACCTAACTACCCGCAATCATTCCCACCTGCGTCAATGACCTCTCCACACGCTCCTAAAGATGATATGATGGATTCAGACCAAAACGGCAAGACAGCCCTTCGAGATATTCCCTGCCACAGGAAAAGAGACGTAAGAAAACTTGAGTCATAGAGAATCTGATAAAAAAAACCCTTGTAATCTGGTCACTTTAACAGAATATATTTCCAAGAAGAGCTGCTATCAAAACACACACACACACACACACACACACACACACACACACACACACACACACACACACACACACACACACACAAGCAGACATAATCCATCATAGGTAGGTAGTTGGTATGTATGGCCACACGACGCAAATGGTCTTCGGGACGTGCACTCCAGTATTGGAGAAATCCAGCAAAAGGTTTAGAGTCCAATTTCTGAAGCAATAGATCTGATCTAGTGTTCCTCTCTGCTTGCAATATCTTCCCCATTTTCTTAATCCTCTATTTCTCCTTCCCTATTTCCATTTATTCTTGTTATCTTTCTTTCTTACCTTCATTTCTTCATTCTTTCCATCTCTGTCTCTTTTTTAGCCATCTCTCTCTCTCTCTCTCTCTCTCTCTCTCTCTCTCTCTCTCTCTCTCTCTCTCTCTCTCTCTCTCTCTCTCTCTCTCTCTCTCTCAAGATTCATGGAATAAATCGTCTTTTTTCTCCTTTTCCTTCGAAGAGCTTTGATATTCTCCTCTAGCCTAGGTAATCTGGTTATCGAAGGTGTTGCATAGGAAATTAATTCCAAGTGACGGTATAAAGTTTAGCAGCGTCTGCCGTTAAGTATTTTAAATCTCCCTTAGAAAAGAAAAAAAAAAATCTCCACCTACTGCCTGGTGAGAAAAAAATATCCACCTAAGGCTTAGTATCTATCCTGGTCCTTTTTTTTTCTAGGTGATAACTTGATCTTAACGTGTGCGATAATAGCCAAGGTTTCACCTGTATCATGAATATATCATAGAGAAAAAACGTTTACGTGAGATTTTCAGCGCCCTACAGGGTAGGCACAAAGCGATCTGTTAAAGTTATCGATTTTGTCTTTAAGTCGACCCACACAAAAGACACAGCCTCTGTTCTTGTTGGATGACAGGATAAGGAGAGTGGGTCCGAAGGGAGAGGAAAAATGACTTTAAGAAGCTAATGAGGCTGTTTTTATCTTCCCCCTGATGAGGTGGTGCAGGGTATGTTAAGCTTTGAATATACTTAGCCACGTGTTATGAAGACATTTTTGAAGAGCAAGGTTATTCGGTAAAGTAGGGTTGAGGACAAGTCAATTGAGAGGTAAGTTTGAATGGAGAAAAACTGGAGGAAGTGAAGTGTTTTAGATATTTGGGAGTGAATTTGGCAGCAGATGGAACCATGGAAGCGGAAGTGTGTCACAGGGTGGGGGAGGGGGCGACGGTTCTGGGAGCGTTGAAGAATGTGTGGAAGGCGAGAACATTATCTCGGAAAGCAAAAATGGATATGTTTGAAGGAATAGTGGTTCCAACAATGTTGTATGTTTGCGAGGCGTGGGCTATAGATAGGGATGTTCGGAGGGTGGATGTGTTGGAAATGAGACGTTTGAGGACAATATGTGGTGTGAGGTGGTTTGATCGAGTGTGGTAATAAAAAGAGCGTGGTTGAGAAAGCAGAAGAGGGTGTGTTGAAATAGTTCGGTCACATGGAGAGAATGAGTGAGGAAAGATTAACAAAGAAGATATGTGTGTCAGAGATGGACGGAACGAGGAGAAGTGGGAGACCAAATTGGAGTTGAAGGATGGAATGAAGAAGACTTTGAGTGATCGGGACCTGAACATGCAGGAGGGTGAAAGGCTGTGCAAGGAATAGAGTGAATTGGAACGATGTGGGACACTGGGGTCGACGTGCTGTCAATGGACTGAACCAGGGCATGTGAAGCGACTGGGGTAAAGCATGGAAAGTTTTGTGGGGCCAGGATGCGGAAAGGGGGGGGGGTGCATTAAACGTGACAGCTAGAGGCTGAGTGTGAACGAATGAGGCCTTTGTTGTCTTTTCCTAGCGCTACCTTGCGCGCGTTCGGGGGGGGGGGGGGGGAGAGTGGGGAGGTGTCATTACATGTGTTGCGAGGTGGTGAAGGGAATGAATAAAGGAAGCAAGTATGAAATATATATATATATATATATATATATATATATATATATATATATATATATATATATATATATATATATATATATATATATATATATATATATATATATATATATATATGTATGAAGTCTGTTGGGGATGAGAGAGTTTGGGAAGTGAGTCCAGTTGTTGTTCGCTGATGATACAGCGTTGGTGGCTGATTCATGTGAGAAACTGCAGAGGCTGGTGACTGAGTTTGGTAAAGTGTGTGAAAGAAGAAAGTTAAGAGTAAATGTGAATAAGAGCAAGGTTATTAGGTACAGTAGGGTTGAGGGTCAAGTCAATTGGGAGGTGAGTTTGAATGGAGAAAAAACTGGAGGAAGTGAAGTGTTTTAGATATCTGGGAGTGGATCTGGCAGCGGATGGAACCATGGAAGCGAAGTGGATCATAGGGTGGGGGAGGGGGCGAAAATTCTGGGAGCCTTGAAGAATGTGTGGAAGTTGAGAACATTATATCGGAAAGCAAAAATGGGTATGTTTGAAGGAATAGTGGTTCCTACAATGTTGTATGGTTGCGAGGCGTGGGCTATGGATAGAGTTGTGCGCAGGAGGGTGGATGTGCTGGAAATGAGATGTTTGAGGACAATGTGTGGTGTGAGGTGGTTTGATCGAGTAAGTAACGTAAGGGTAAGAGAGATGTGTGGAAATAAAAAGAGCGTGGTTGAGAGAGCAGAAGAGGGTGTTTTGAAATGGTTCGGGCACATGGAGAGAATGAGTGAGGAAAGATTGACCAAGAGAATGTATGTGTCGGAGGTGGAGGGAACGAGGAGAAGAGGGAGACCAAATTGAAGGTGGAAAGATGGAGTGAAAAAGATTTTGTGTGATCGGGGCCTGAACATGCAGGAGGGTGAAAGGAGGGCAAGGAATAGAGTGAATTGGAGCGATGTGGTATACCGGGGTTGACGTGCTGTCAGTGGATTGAATCAAGGCATGTGAAGCGTCTGGGGTAAACCATGGAAAGCTGTGTAGGTATGTATATTTGCGTGTGTGGACGTATGTATATACATGTGTATGGGGGTGGGTTGGGCCATTTCTTTCGTCTGTTTCCTTGCGCTACCTCGCAAACGCAGGAGACAGCGACAAAGCAAAAAAAAAAAACAATATATATATATATATATATATATATATATATATATATATTTTTATATCTATATATATATATATACATATAAATATATATATATATATATATATATATATACATATATATATATATACATATATATATATATATATATATATATATATATATATATATATATATATATATATATATATATATATATATATATATATTTTTTTTAACTTTTTTTATACTTTTTATACTTTTTATACTTTTTTTTTTTATTATACTTTGTTGCTGTCTCCCGCGTTTGCGAGGTAGCGCAAGGAAACAGACGAAAGAAATGGCCCCCCCCCCCCCCATACACATGTATATACATACGTCCACATACGCAAATATACATACCTACACAGCTTTCCATGGTTTACCCCAGACGCTTCACATGCCTTGCTTCAATCCACTGACAGCACGTCAACCCCGGTATACCACATCGCTCCAATTCACTCTATTCCTTGCCCTCCTTTCACCCTCCTGCATGTTCAGGCCCCGATCACACAAAATCTTTTTCACTCCATCTTTCCACCTCCAATTTGGTCTCCCCCTTCTCCTTGTTCCCTCCACCTCCGACACATATATCCTCTTGGTCAATCTTTCCTCACTCATCCTCTCCGTGTGCCCAAACCACTCCAAAACACCCTCTTCTGCTCTCTCAACCACGCTCTTTTTATTTCCACACATCTCTCTTACCCTTACGTTACTCACTCGATCAAACCACCTCACACCACACATTGTCCTCAAACATCTCATTTCCAGCACATCCATCCTCCTGCGCACAACTCTATCCATAGCCCACGCCTCGCAACCATACAACATTGTTGGAACCGACTATTCCTTCAAACATACCCATTTTTGCTTTCCGAGATAATGTTCTCGACTTCCACACATTCTTCAAGGCCCCCAGGATTTTCGCCCCCTCCCCCACCCTATGATCCACTTCCGCTTCCATGGTTCCATCCGCTGCCAGATCCACTCCCAGATATCTAAAACACTTCACTTCCTCCAGTTTTTCTCCATTCAAACTCACCTCCCAATTGACTTGACCCTCAACCCTACTGTACCTAATAACCTTGCTCTTATTCACATTTACTCTTAACTTTCTTCTTCCACACACTTTTCCAAACTCAGTCACCAGCTTCTGCAGTTTCTCACATGAATCAGCCACCAGCGCTGTATCATCAGCGAACAACAACTGACTCACTTCCCAAGCTCTCTCATCCCCAACAGACTTCATACTTGCCCCTCTTTCCAAAACTCTTGCATTCACCTCCCTAACAACCCCATCCATAAACAAATTAAACAACCATGGAGACATCACACACCCCTGCCGCAAACCTACATTCACTGAGAACCAATCACTTTCCTCTCTTCCTACACGTACACATGCCTTACATCCTCGATAAAAACTTTTCACTGCTTCTAACAACTTTCCTCCCACACCATATATTCTTGATACCTTCCACAGAGTATCTCTATCAACTCTATCATATGCCTTCTTCAGATCCATAAATGCTACATACAAATCCATTTGCTTTTCTAAGTATTTCTCACATACATTCTTCAAAGTAAACACCTGATCCACACATCCTCTACCACTTCTGAAACCACACTGCTCTTCCCCAATCTGATGCTCTGTACATGCCTTCACCCTCTCAATCAATACCCTCCCATATAATTTACCAGGAATACTCAACAAACTTATACCTCTGTAATTTGAGCACTCACTCTTATCCCCTTTGCCTTTGTACAATGGCACTATGCACGCATTCCGCCAATCCTCAGGCACCTCACCATGAGTCATACATACATTAAATAACCTTACCAACCAGTCAACAATACAGTCACCCCCTTTTTTAATAAATTCCACTGCAATACCATCCAAACCTGCTGCCTTGCCGGCTTTCATCTTCCGCAAAGCTTTCACTACCTCTTCTCTGTTTACCAAATCATTTTCCCTAACCCTCTCACTTTGCACACCACCTCGACCAAAACACCCTATATCTGCCACTCTATCATCAAACACATTCAAAAAACCTTCAAAATACTCACTCCATCTCCTTCTCACATCACCACTACTTGTTATCACCTCCCCATTTGCGCCCTTCACTGAAGTTCCCATTTGCTCCCTTGTCTTACGCACTTTATTTACCTCCTTCCAGAACATCTTTATATATATATATATATATATATATATATATATATATATATATATATATATATATATATATATATATATATATATATATATATGTATATATATATATATATATATATATATATATATATATATATATATATATATATATATATATATATATATATATATATATATATATATATATATATATATATATATATATATATATATATATATATATATATATATATATATATATATATATATATATATATATATATATATATATATATATATATATATATATATATATATATATATATATATATATATATATATATATATATATATATATATATATATATATATATATATATATATATATATATATATATATATATATATGTATATATATACGCAGCTTCAAAAAACTTTAGGATCTACAACATTTGAAAATATGGAAACCATTACGGACTTGATACGAGAATACAGTTTGCGTGCCCAGTCATCCCAGGGACAAGAAAGACGCAAATCCAATCTGTCCCTTAGTGGAGCATTGCCTGTCCATCCTGGAGTAGATGACATGAGAAACAAGATGAGCAAAATGTTTGCTTCTCGCCCAACTGCAAATGCCTTGGAAGCCAGGGCTCAAGCCATCAATGTCAGTTTGCCTGGATTCTTAAAGAAAAAATAGTTATATAGAAAAGTTGGTTATCCCTGGGGATAGGGGAGAAAGAATACTTCCCACGTATTCCCTGCGTGTCGTAGAAGGCGACTAAAAGGGGAGGGAGCGGGGGGGCTGGAAATCCTCCCCTCTCATTATTTTCTTTTTTTTTTATTTTGATTTTCCAAAGAAGGAACAGAGAAGGGGGCCAGGTGAGGATATTCCCTCAAAGGCCCAGTTCTCTGTTCTTAACGCTACCTCGCTAACGCGGGAAATGGCGAATAGTTTGAAAGAAAAAGAAATACATATATATATATATATATATATATATATATATATATATATATATATATATATATATATATATATATATATATATATATGCCTTCACCCTCTCAATCAGAGCATCAGATTGGGGATGAGCAGTTTGGTTTCAGAAGTGGTAGAGGATGTGTGGATCAGGTGTTTGCTTTGAAGAATGTATGTGAGAAATACTTAGAGAATTAAATGGATTTGTATGTAGCATTTATGGATCTGGAGAAGGCATATGATAGAGTTGATAGAGATGCTCTGTGGAAGGTGCTAAGAATATATGGTGTGGGAGGCAAGTTGTTAGACGCAGTGAAAAGTTTTTATCGAGGATGTAAGGCATGTGTATGTGTAGGAAGAGAGGAAAGTGATTGGTTCTCAGTGAATGTAGGTTTGCGGCAGGGGTGTGTCATGTCTCCATGGCTGTTTAGTTTTTTTATGGATGGGGTTGTTAGGGAGGTGAATGCAAGAGTTTTGGAAAGAGGTGCAAGTATGAAGTCTGTTGGGGATGAGAGAGCTGGGAAGTACAACGCGGAGGTATATGAATACGAATAAAGTGCATATGTTCTATGAAGGTGCGCGTTCATATGCACTTTATTCGTATTCATATACCTCCGCGTTGTACAGTTAGGTTCGGTAAAACGCTATCAGCTGGCTATGTGCGCCTGTTGGGAAATAACCGGTATAGACCCCGTTGCTCACCATTGTGAGACGAAGGGTATTCGAGTACTTAGTATTCGAATAGTTGTTTCCAATCAGCCAGGCCCATAGCCTAGCGGTTAGAATGCCTGCCTCTTACACAGGGTCCCGGGTTCGATCCTGGCTGTTGGAGGTTTGTATGTTCTATGAAGGTGCGCGTTCATATGCACTTTATTCGTATATATATATATATATATATATATATTCTGTTTCCATTTTAGAAAGTTAAAATTCAAGGAGGGGAGGATTTCTGGCCCCCCGCTCCCGTCTACTCTAGTCGCCTTCTACGACACGTGAGGAATGCGTGGGAAGTATTCTTTCTCCCCTATCCCCAGGGATAATATATATATATATATATATATATATATATATATATATATATATATATATATATATATATATATATATATATATATATATATATATATATATATATATATATATATATATATATATGAAAAATGTAAGAAGTGATTTAGAAAACTGAAACTTCTAGCTGGAAATGAAATGAAAAATGAATGTCACATAATGGTTCAACCTCCGGTTATGGAAAAAGGAAATGTATAATTTATTTACACAAACGTCAATAGTAGTTCTCATCAATTTAACCACTGTATCATACTGCCTGGTCCACTTCTTCTCTTATCATGAAACTGGAATATTGGCTTATGATGTTTCTCAATTGTCTTCACTACACAAAGTACAACCATATCTTGGATACATGAGGGTAGGTAGTTGGTCATTCACCATAATACAGTCTTGACAGACCAAAAGTTTATCTGGACCTCAAGTTTTCCAGTATATCCATGGAAAACAACTTTTTGCTTTCCATCTCTATCACTTTGAAAAAAAAATGCTCCATTTGTTCACATTTCAATGAAAGAATAAGCTTCAATGTCTAAGCTACATTCTTTT
The DNA here is from genome assembly GCF_036320965.1 of Panulirus ornatus. Lineage (NCBI taxonomy): Eukaryota > Metazoa > Arthropoda > Malacostraca > Decapoda > Palinuridae > Panulirus > Panulirus ornatus. The sequence goes on along the minus strand of NC_092290.1, from coordinate 13,870,657 downwards.
CCAGTTTCACTATTTTCTTGTCAGAGCACCATATATGAAAACTATCACTCCAGTAACACAACTATAAACATTTACTTCCCCTTTAAAAGAGTTCTGGGGAAGTCTGTCTCGATACACTGCGGGTCACTCTACCACCTGGCAAGGTTTGTGTTGCAATGGTTCTTAATTCTGTAGGGGCATGCAGAGACGAGTCTCTTGGGTCTCGTCCATCTCATTCTGTGTTTCCTGGCTCTCTGCAGATTAGCTGCACTATGAGGTGTTCCCCATCTTTGTCCCAATACAAACTGTAGCATCTGTCTCATTGTTAATGGTATGTTATTCGAGGTGATGAATCCTTAAGAAACGCAGCAGTGAGTTCCTCGTCATGGAGCCATAACTTTAACGTTGAGCCTTCAGGAATATATAGACATTGCAGGGGAAGGTCGTGGATCTGGCGAGGCCGGGCGTCACTGTACATCTGGAAGTGTGGAGCAAGTGAAAAGCGCCCTCATCGGTGAGCGCTGACCGAAATCTAGGTGCATCTTAATCAGTCTCAGGAAGTAAAGTGTTTTAGATATCTGGGAGTGGATCTGGCAGCGGATGGAATTATGGAAGCGGAAGTGAATCATAGGGTGGGGGAGGGGGCTAAAATCCTGGGAGCCTTGAAGAATGTGTGGAAGTCGAGAACATTATCTCGGAAAGCAAAAATGGCTATGTTTGAAGGAATAGTGGTTCCAACAATGTTGTATGGTTGCGAGGCGTGGGCTATGGATAGAGTTGTGCGCAGGAGGGTGGATGTGCTGGAAATGAGATGTTTGAGGACAATATGTGGTGTGAGGTGGTTTGATCGAGTAAGTAATGTAAGGGTAAGAGAGATGTGTGGAAATAAAAAGAGCGTGGTTGTGAGAGCAGAAGAGGGTGTTTTGAAATGGTTTGGGCACATGGAGAGAATGAGTGAGGAAAGATTGACCAAGAGGATATATGTGTCGGAGGTGGAGGGAACGAGGAGAAGAGGGAGACCAAATTGGAGGTGGAAAGATGGAGTGAAAAAGATTTTGAGTGATCGGGGCCTGAATATGCCGGAGGGTGAAGGCGGGCAAGGAATAGAGTGAATTGGAACGATGTGGTACACCGGGGTCGACGTGCTGTCAATGGATTGAATCAGGGCATGTGAAGCGTCTGTGGTAAACCATGGAACGTTCTGTGGGGCCTGGATGTGGAAAGGGAGCTGTGGTTTCGGGCATTATTGCATGACAGCTAGAGACTGAGTGTGAATGAATGTGGCCTTTGTTGTCTTTTCCTAGCGCTACCTCGCACACATGAGGATGGAGGGGGATGTTATTCCATGTGTGGCGAGGCTGGCGATGGGAATGAATAAAGGCAGACAGTGTGAATTGTGTGCATGTGTATATATGTGTGTCTGTGTGTGTATATATATGTGTACATTGAGATGTATGGGTATGTATATTTGCGTATGTGGGCGTGTATGTATATACATGTGTATGGGGGTGGGTCGAGCCATTTCTTTCGTCTGTTTCCTTGCGCTACCTCGCAAACGCGGGAGACAGCGACAAAGCAAAATAATAAGAATAATAAT
>NC_092290.1:13825409-13868981 GCF_036320965.1 Panulirus ornatus | reverse complement strand
CTTATCGATCAAACCACCTGACAGCACATATTGTCCTGAAAGATATCATTTCCAGCACATCTACCCTACGGCGCACAACTCTATCCATAGCCCACGCCTCGCAACCATACAACATTGTTGGAACCACTATTCCTTCAAACATACCCATTTTTGCTTTCCGAGAAAATGTTCTCGACTTCCAAAAATTCTTCAAGGGTACCAGGATTTTCGCCCCTCCCCCACCCTATGATTCACTTCCGCTTTCATGGTTCCATCCGCTGCCAGATCCACTCCCAGATATCTAAAACAGAGAGATGTGAGGAAATAAAAAGAGCGTGTTTGAGAGAGCAGATGAGGGTGTTTTGAAATGATTTGGGCTCATGGAGAGAATGAGTTAGGAAAGATTGACCAAGAGGATATATATGTGTCGGAGGTGGAGGGAACGAGAAGTGGGAGACGAAATTGGAGGTGGAAAGATGGAGTGAAAAAGATTTTGAGTGATCCGGGCCTGAACATGCAGGAGGGTGAAAAAGGCGGGCAAGGAATAGAGTTAATTGGATCGATGTGCTATACCGGGGTCTACGTGATGTCAATGGAGTGAATCAGGGCATGTGAAGCGTCTGGGGTAAACCATGGATAGTCCTGTGGAGCCTGGATGTGGAAAGGGAGATGTGGTTTCGGGCATTATTACATGACAGCTAGAGACTGAGCGTCAACGAATGTGGCCTTTGTTGTCTTTTCCTAGCGCTACCTCGCACACATGAGGGGGGAGGGGGATGTTATTCCATGTGTGGCGAGATGGCGATGGGAATAAATAAAGGCAGACAGTATGAATTATGTACATGTGTATATATGTATATGTCTGTGTGTGTATATATATATGTGTACATTGAGATGTGTAGGTATATATATTTGCATATGTGGACGTGTATGTATATGCATGTGTATGGGGGTGGGTTGGGACATTTCTTTTATCTGTTTCCTTGCGCTACCTGGCAAACGCGGGAGACAGCGACAAAGCAAAATAAAAAAAAAGAAATATATATATATATATATATATATATATATATATATATATATATATATATATATATATATATATATATATATATATATATATATATATATATATATATATATATATATATATATATATATATGAAATTCAGAGTACCTAGCGAAAATGAGGCTGGTACAGAAATAGGGAATAGATGCCAGAATGAGACATAACCAGGAAGACAAAAGGGATATCGAAGAAAGAAGCAGAAGACAGGTGCAGACACCGAGGCCAATGGAGGATATATTACCCATTATCCAGAATAGTATGGTCAGAGAGTGTGAGATATGGGATGGAGATCATCTTCGTACGCTATTCCTGAGGAAGGGGTACATGTAGTATTCCTGGGAATGGGTGAATACTGTAGGTGTGCTTGAAAGACTGGGTCGATGTGGTGACCGTCCCTCTACCTGGAGTGGAGAGGGATGAGAACCCCTCCCTTAACTCCTTTTTTTTTTTTTTTTCCTAAAAGGACAGACACGGCATGGGTAAGATATGCTGTGTCAAAAGCGTTTGTTGGTTTGACCCGTCGAAGGTTGAGTGGCTACAGGGAGAAAAGAAGACGAAATGAGGAAGGGAATTCCAAAACTTAGGCTTTCGAGGGATGGGGGAGGCATCGTACCGGTCATTCCTCGACTGTTCTCTCGCCTCTCAGAAAGTATGGGAAGCAGGCGCCAGACGTTGTGCCTCGGGGTCTATGTCCCTTAGGGACGGAGACACACGAAGGAGGCAGCTCACGAGACCAGCGGGCAAAATGGGAGAGAGAGAGAGAGAGAGAGAGAGAGAGAGAGAGAGAGAGAGAGAGAGAGAGAGAGAGAGAGAGAGAGAGAGAGAGAGAGAGAGAGAGAGAGAGAGAGAGAGAGAGAGAGAGAGAGAGAGAGAGAGAGAGAGAGAGAGATCCCATGAGTGACCCATGACCCACGTCCCCACAAATGACCCACACAACTGCAACACGTCCCACGGTGACCGCCAAACTCTCATCCGCTAACTCTAAAGTTCCACAATTAGGCTCCAGCTATACCACCCATCCACCACTCCTGTTCTCCAGGAGCTGAAGCTGATGAAATCTGCCCCAACGATGAATCTAAACAGGCGCTTAAATGTGATATATGGCCTAGAATTATAACAACAGGTTCAGTGACGGAGAACAAGCGCAGAAAACGTAGCTGGAAAAGGAATTCAACCAATATCAATAGATTCGAGACGATTATTCAGTTTAAATCAATACCAGTGAGTCTGTTCCTTAGGAAGGTTGCCGAACAGAGCATCGTCCGCTACATTATGAACCTCACGTCTTCGATCATACTAATTAGGTTTTCACCAGAATCCTGATACATGTGAGGCACCAACTGCTGCAGGATACCTCAGCGCTGCTCGCATACCGTCAGTAATGTCATCGTATTTTTGTGTATGTGTGTGTGTGTGTGTATTTACACATCATGCCAATACATATCAATACATTATACAATACACGTATGCGTTTTCCACTACTAAGAGAATATTAAGCAAGCTGTTCTGATCTTAAATAAGGCCATTACTAGAATATGCAGTCTAATGTTCGATCATCACATTTAGAGAAATGCAAAGAGCTAATAGAAACGTCCAAAGGAAGGAAACAAAGACAGCACCTGAATTATGAGAGCTAAGTGAGAGAGAAAGATATTTAAGGTATTAGATTTGCACACCCTTGTAAGAAAGAAGGGTGAAGGGTGAACTGATCGCAATATTCAACTTTTTAAAATAGATTGAAGAAGTGGACTGCAAACGGATTTTCGAGAGGTGTAGGAATAGGGCAGCCAGAGGAAATAATATGAATTTCAACAAAAAAGCTCAACAAAACGTTGTAAAGAAGCACTTTTATTGTATGCGGATAGTGGACGAATGGAACAGAATGACTTAAGACATGGTAGATGCATAGATTTAAGAGGCTGTATGATAGCTGGGAATGTTAAAGAGACGGGGCCACACGAGCATAAAACACACAGATTACATATACACAGACAGAGAGACAGAAAGACAGACAGACAGACATACACACACAAACAACCACACACACACACACGCACACACATACCCATTCACCCGTACCAAGTTGGGGGTAGGGGCGAGTTGTGTGATAATGGGGTGCATGTTCCACCAGTACACCAACTACGTAACCTCCAACAGCAAAGATCGAACACGGGACCCCTGTGCAACAGGCGGGAGCGCTACCACTAGGCTATGATCATCCCTAAAAGGGAAATAGCTATTCGAATACTATGTACTCGAATACCCTTCGTCAGACGTTGGTGAGCAACGAGGTCTACACCGGTCATTTCCCAACAGGCTCACACAACCAGCAGATAGCATCTTACCGAACCTAACTGTACAACGCGGAGGTATATGAATACGAAAGAAGTGCATAGTAACGCGCACCTTCATAGAACATTTCCCTATTAGGGCAATCATAGCCTAGAGGTAGCGCTCCTGCTTCTTGCACTGGGGTACCGGGTTTGATCCTGACTGTTGGAGGCTTGTATGATTATATACATACATACATATATATATATGTATATATATATATATATATATATATATATATATATATATATATATATATATATATATATATATATATATATATATATATATATATATATATAAATATTTTTTTTTTCTTTTATACTATTCGCCATTTCCCGCGTTAGCGAGGTAGCGTTAAGAACAGAGTACTGGGTCTTTGACGGAATACCCTCACCTGGCCCACTTCTCTGTTGCTTCTTTTGCAAAATCAAAAAAAAAAAAAAAAGATAAGGGAGGATTTTCAGCCAACCGCTCCCTCCCCTTTTAGTCGCCTTCTACGACACGCAGGGAATACGTGGGAAGTATTCTCTCTCCCCTATCCCCAGGGATAACATATATATATATATATATATATATATATATATATATATATATATATATATATATATATATCGTTCTTTCTTTGATACTATTCGCCATCTCCCGCATTAGCGAGGTTGCGTTAAGAACAGAGGAGTGGACCTTTAAGGGAATATCCTCACCTGGCCCCCTTCTCTGTCCCTCCTTTTGGGGAAAAAAAAAAAAAAAGAGAGGGGAGGATTTCCAGCTCCCCGCACCCTTCCCTTTTAGTCGCCTTCTACGACACGCAGGGAATACGTGGGAAGTATTCTTTCTCCCCTATCCCCAGGGATAATATATATATATATATATATATATATATATATATATATATATATATATATATATATATATATATATATATATATATATATATATATATATATAGCCATCGACAAACCCCAGGTAAAGGATGAACAACTGTGTTGTCTGTGGACTGACTGCCGTCCAATTAGGGTTCGAACCTATGCTTTCCCTCAACCCTACGCGGGCTATATTTCAGCGACATTATACGCTTTAATAATGAGGTCAATGCAGTAATCGTAACCAAAAGATTTTGATAATATCAAAGATATACGAACTACAATGAAAAATGAAATTGATTGTACCTGATTTATCGTTTATTAACAGGTTTCTTCCGACTCAAGCGTCGCCAAAATTCATTTTAGAATTTTGGAACAAATTAGTTCTATTTTTCCTCCGTTTTACCTAAGATTTATGTCCCAGTGCAACATGTTATTTAAAGCTATCTTTTTTTCTTTTTTCTAAAAAGCGCCCGAGTAAAATCAAAATTTTCCTTAGCTTACGCTCAGCCATAAAACCATGAATTTCCATTTTTTTTCTTGGTACAGAATAATTCAGTCCACCTAATTAATTCTTGAAGCTCAGGGATTCTTTTTTTAACCGGTTGTCTGGGAAGAGGGAAGAAATTTCCCTAGAGAGGAAATAAAGATGAGGAAGACAGGGGCAGAGGTAGACCTTTTTGAAGTTTTAGATACCATATATAGATATTACATTGCTCATATCTTTCGAATTTCAAGTTTGTTTAGGAAAACAGTGATAGAGGCGAATATGTATATACATTGTCGTCTCTTGTTATAGGACTTTCTTACATACGTCCTATGATAACTATCGGTAAATTGAATTACCTTAGCGTTAAGATATTTCTCATCTTGATGTAATGCATGATTAAAAACGTTTGTCTCGATAGAATAACTTATGTAGCATTATCTAGTCGTTTTACATGCAAAGGAACACACACAATATATATATATATATATATATATATATATATATATATATATATATATATATATATATATATATATATATATATATATATATATATATATATATATTTATATATATATCTGGGAGATGTATAAAAGAAAGAGACAGGAGGTCAAGAGAAAGGTGCAAGAGGTGAAAAAGAAGGCAAATGAGAGCTGGGGTGAGGGAGTATCATTAAATTTTAGGGAGAATAAAAAGATGCTCTGGAAGGAGGTAAATAAAGTGCGTAAGACAAGGGAGCAAATGGGAACTTCAGTGAAGGGGGCTAATGGGGAGGTGATAACAAGTAGTGGTGATGTGAGAAGGAGATGGAGTGAGTATTTTGAAGGTTTGTTGAATGTGTTTGTTGATAGAGTGGCAGATATAGGGTGTTTTGGTCGAGGTGGTGTACAAAGTCAGAGGGTTAGGGAACATGATTTGGTAAACAGAGAAGAGGTAGTAAAAGCTTTGCGGAAGATGAAAGCTGGCAAGGCAGCAAGTTTGGATGGTATTGCAGTGGAATCTATTAAAAAAGGGGGTGACTGTATTGATGACTGGTTGGCAAGATTATTTAATGTATGTATGATTCATGGTGAGGTGCCTGAGGATTGGCGGAATGCGTGCATAGTGCCATTGTACAAAGGCAAAGGGGATAAGAGTGAGTACTCAAATTACAGAGGTATAAGTTTGTTGAGTATTCCTGGTAAATTATATGGGAGGGTATTGATTGAGAGGGTGAAGGCATGTACAGAGCATCATATTGGGGAAGAGCAGTGTGGTTTCAGAAGTGAATTGTATTGATGTGGTATACCTGGGTCGACGTGCTGTCAATGGAGTGAATCAGGGCGTGTGAAGCGTCTGGGTAAACCATGGAAAGTTCTGTGGGGCATGGATGTGGAGAGGGAGCTGTGGTTTCGTGCATTATTGCATGACAGCTGGAGATTGAGTGTGAGCGAATGGGCCCTTTGTTGTCTTTTCCTGGCGCTGCTTCGCGCACATGAGGGGGGAGGGGGATGTTATTCCATGTGTGGCGGCGTGGCGATGGAATAAATAAAGGCAGACAGTGTGAATTGTGTACATGGTGTATATGCGTGTGTCTGTGTGTGTATATATGTGTGTACGTTGGGATGTGTGGGTGTGTATGTTTGCGTGTGTGGACGTGTGTGTGTGTGTGCATGTGTGTGGGGGTGGGTTGGTCCAATTCTTTCGTCTGTTTCCTTGCGCTACCTCGCAGGCGCGGGAGACAGCGACAAAGCAAAATAATAAAAAAGAAATATATATATATATATATATATATATATATATATATATATATATATATATATATATATATATATATATATATATATATATATATATATATATATATATATATATATGATCATTATTATAATTTTTATAATTATTGCTATTATCATACTTTATCGTTGTCTACCGCGTTAGCGAGGTAGCGAAAGGAAACAGACGAAAAGAATGGCCCAACTCACCCATATACACATGTATATACATACACGTCCACACACTCACATATACATACCTATACATTTCAACGTGTACATATGTATACATAAAGAGGCATATACATATATACTCATGTACATAATTCATACTTCCTGCCTTCATTCACACCTGTCGCTAGCCACACATGAAATGACCTCCACCCCGTCCCCTACCATGCGCGCGAGGTAGCGTTAGGAAAAGACAACAAAGGCCACATTCGTTCACACTCAGTCTCTAGCTGCCATGTATAATACATCGAAACTACCGCTCTCTTTCCACATCTTGGCCCCAGAAAACTTTCCATGGCTTGCCCTAGACGCTTCATATGCCCTAGCTCAATCCATTGACAGCACCTTGACCCCAGTACACCACATCGTTCCAGTTCCCTCTATTCCTTGCACGCCTTTTACCCTCCTGCATGTTCAGGCCCCGATCGCTCAAAATCTTTTCCAGTCCATACTTCCACCTCCTGTTTGGTCTCCCACTTCTCTTCTTTCTCTCCACCTCTGACACATGTATCCTCTTTGTCAATTTTTCCTCATTCATTCTCTCTATGTGACCAAACTATTTCAATACATCCTCTTCAGCTCTCTCAACCACACTTCTTTTATTACCACACATCTCTCTTACCCTTTCATTACATACTTGATCAAACCACTTCACACCACATATTGTCCTCAAACAATACATTTCCAACACATCCACCCTCCTCCACACAACCCTATCTATAGCCCACGCCTCGTAACTATATAACATTGTTGGAGCTTCTATTCCTTCAAACATACCCTTTTTTGCTTTTTGAGATAACGTTCTCGCCTTCCACTCATTCTCCAACGCTCTCAGAACCTTCGCCCCCTCCTGAACCCTGTGACTCACTTCCGCTTCCATGGTTCCATCCGTTGCCAAATCCACTTCTAGATATCTAAAACACTTCACTTCCTCTAGTTTTTCTCCATTCAAATTTTCCTCCCAGTTGACTTGTCCCTCAATTCTGCTTTAACTAATAACCTTGCTCTTATTCACATTTACTCTCAGCTTTCTTCTTTCACTCACTTTTTCAAACTCAGTCAATAGCTTCTGCAGTTTCTCACCCGAATCAGCCACCAGTGTTGTATCATCAGCGAACAACAACTGACTCACTTCTCAAGCCCTCTCATCCACAACAGACTGCATTCTTGCCCCTCTCTCCAAAACTCTTGCATTCACCTCCTTAAGAACCCCATCCATAAACAAATTAGAGAACTACGGAGAAATCACGCATCAATGCCGTAAACCGACATTCACTGGGAAGAAATCACTTTCCTCTCTTAATACTCGTACATATGCCTTATATCCTCGATAAAAACTTTTCACTGCTTCTAGCCACTTGCCTCCCACACCATATATTCTTTATACCTTAGATAGAGCATCTCTATCAACTCTATCATATGCCTTCTCCAGATCCATAAATGATACATACAAATCCATTTGCTTTTCTAAGTATTTCTCACATACATTCTTCAAAGCAAACACCTGGTCCAAACATCCTCTACCACTTCTGAAACCACACTGTTCTTCCCCAATCTGATGCTCTGTACATGCCTTCACCCTCTCAATCAATACCCTCCCGTATACTTTCCCAGGAATACTCAACAAACTTATACCTCTGTAATTTGAACATTCACCTTTATCCCATTTGCGTTTGTACAATGGCACTATGTATGCATTCCGCCAATCCTCAGGCACCTCACCATGAACCATACACACATTGAATATCCTCATCAAGGAGCCAACGGCACAGTCACCCCCTTTATAATAGATTCCACTGCAATACCATCCAAACCCGCCGACTTGCCGGCTTTCATCTTCCGCAAAGTTTATCAATAGAAAAGAGTGCTTAGTTCTCTTTCTGAGGCCACTTTGAAATACTTCTCAATACAAGCTCTGAGATCGCCCATTATCATCATCAACGTAGCGCCTTTATGCATAAGTTCCCAGTGCACTCCCCTCCCCTCAAGAACCCTGATCGCTTTACCCTTAAAGCCTGGGCTGCCTGTTCTTACCCTGATTTCACTCTGCTTCCCAGCAATCGTAAAAGGACTGAACTGAACCCTAACCATTATACTTCTAATCACCCGGGTAACCGCTCCTATATTTCTTTACATTATTGATCCTCCTTTTTCTTTCAGTTATATAATTATCTGTCACTGTTTGCCGGTGGACGCTCAGGTCAAACATCAGTTAACACATATATGAAACCGTCATTTCCGTCAGCGTATCTTTACGAACACGTTCTTTTTTCTTTGGGTATTATACGCAGTAACTTTGAGTTCCGGTCCTTTACACTTTATCTATCATCATATTCTGCTTACTTCCCACAGCTTCTGTCATAAATCTTTCCCATTACCCATTACCAGAACACCAAGGTTCCGCTTCTCAAACATGCTACTTATCTCTCCTGGTTTTTTCATCTTGGTTACATCCACACGTAGATAGAGACACTTCAGACTGATTCTTCGAGGAGGATGAGCAGCCCTTTCTTAGCCCTTTCTTCTCTCCCCCTCTCATCCCCCACCACCGTTCCTAACCCCAGCCCCGTCGTACTTAAGACGAACCAATTTATTCTCAGTGCTATCTCTCTGAAGTGGCAGGAGGGACATCACCCTTTTTTGATGTTCTTCCTAGAGTGAATCTCAAATCGAGTTCATCTCCACCGCGAGATTTCTCCTCCCACAGGGACTCCTAATCATCTATAGCACTAACTAGTCTAACTAGTCTAACTGCTGTTAATTACTTCCCCTCCACTTCCGCCTTCCTCTTCTGTTCTCCACCAAATAAAGAGGTTAATATACACCAACTCCTCTGCCCTACTTAATTACTCATTACTCTTATTCAATTTCATCTTGCTTTTAGCTCCTCATACCCACACTCTTCATTCTATTTTAAGATTTATAAGTTATGACAACGAACGCCTTTGTAATATTTGAAAAAAGATAAGTAAAGCAAGGAAAAAAAACGGAACCCCTTTGGTAATTCTGGGACTCACGCATATTAATCACGTCTCCAGATGTGCAATCTAGCGTCTCTGATTAAGCCATTGAGCTTAATGAAAAACTTCTTAACTTGTTGATAGACTTGCAATCGACAGCCCCTTGCCGAGGCCATCTCCTCTCGCAACGATAACTTGTTTACATTCAACACACCACACGGACATCTGGTACACTAAACTCTATATATCCGGGGCTTAGGCTGGGGTAAGACGAACATATCCGAGATTTCTTGTTATTACTTATACCTTTCATGATTGGTGGATTTGGACTATAGTTAATCCCGCTAATTGTGTGTGTGTGTGTGTGTGTGTGTGTGTGTGTGTGTGTGTGTGTGTGTGTGTATGTGTCTGTGTGAGAGAAATGGAGAGAGAGATAGAGATAGATAGATAGATAGATAGATAGATAGATAGAGAGAGAGAGAGAGAGAGAGAGAGAGAGAGAGAGAGAGAGAGAGAGAGAGAGAGAGAGAGAGAGAGAGAGAGAGAGAGAGAGAGAAAAGAGGATTTGAAAGGAGAAGGACAGACGCATTCAGTACAATACAAAAAAATTTATTTTTCAACGTCTCAACAATAAATTTGACGTTGCTCTCATTGTGTTCCCTCCACCAGTAATATCCCAAACACCACCTAGAAACACATTCCATGCTTACATGGACACGAAAGTTATATACATCCATAAGTATTTACTAAACACACACACACACACACACACACACACACACACACACACACACACACACACACACACACACACAAACAAACACACACACACATAAATGTCTATCATTCGTCTGTCTATCAAACAACCCCCCCCTCTCTCTCTCTCTCTCTCTCTCTCTCTCTCTCTCTCTCTCTATCTATCTATATACATATATATATATATATATATATATATATATATATATATATATATATATATATATATATATATATATATATATATATATATATATATACATATATATATAAACATATATATATATATATATATATATATATATATATATATATATATATATATATATATATATATATATATATATATATATATATATATATATATATACATATATTTATTTATTCATTTTATTCATTTATTTTGCTTTGTCGCTGTCTCCCGCGTTAGCGAGGTAGCGCAAGGAAACAGACGAAAGAATGGCCCAACCCACCCACATACACATTTATATACATACACGTCCACACACGCAAATATACATACCTATACATCTTAATGTACACATATATATACACACACAGACATATACATATATACACATGTACATAATTCATACTGTCTCCCTTTATTTATTCCCATCGCCACCCCGTCACACATGGAATAACAACCCCCTCCACCCTCATGTGTGCCAGGTAGCGCTAGGAAAACACAACAAAGCCACATTCGTTCACACTCAGTCTCTAGCTGTCATGTAACAATGCACCGAAACCACAGCTCACTTTCCACATCCAGGTCCCACAGAACTTTCCATGGTTTACCACAGACGCTTCAAATGCCCTGGTTCAATCCATTGACAGCATGTCGACCCCAGTATACCACATCGTTCCAATTTACCCTATTCCTTGCACGCCTTTCACCCTCCTGCATGATCAGGCCCCGATGACTCAAAATCTTTTTCACTCCATCTTTCTACCTCCAATTTGGTCTCCCACTTCTCCTCGTTCCCTCCACCTCTGACACATATATCCTCTTAGTCAATCTTTCCTCACTCATTCTCTCCATAAGACCAAACCATTTCAAAACACCCTCTTCTTCTCTCTCAACCATACTCTTTTTATTTCCACACATCTCTCTTACCCTTACATTACTTACTCGATCATACAACCTCACACCACATATTGTCCTCAAACATCTCATTTCCAGCACATCCACCCTCTTGCCCACAACTCGATCTATAGCCAACGCCTCGCAACCATACAACATTGTTGGAACCACTATTCCTTCAAACACTCATTTTTGCTTTCCGAGATAATGTCCTCGACTTCCAAACATTCTTCAAGGCTCCCAGGATTTTCGCCCCCTCCCCCAACCTATGATTCATTTCCAATTCCATGGTTCCATCCGCTGCCAGATCCACTCACAGATATCTAAAACACTTTACCTCCTCCAGTTTTTCTCCATTCAAACTTACCTCCCAATTGACTTGACCCTCAACCCTACTGTACCTAATATACCTTGCTCTTATTCACATTTACTCTTAACTTTCTTCTTTCACACACTTTACCAAACTCAGTCACCAGCTTCTGCAGTTTCTCACATGAATCAGCCACCAGCGCTGTATCATCAGCGAACAACAACTGACTCACTTCCCAAGCTCTCTCAACCACAACAGGTTGCACACTTGCCCTTCTTTCCAAAACTCTTGCATTCACCTCCCTAACAACCCCATCCATAAACAAATTAAACAACCATGGAGACATCACACACCCCTGCCGCAAACCTACATTCACTGAGAACCAATCACTTTCCTCTCTTCCTACACGTACACATGCCTTTCATCCTCGATAAAAACTTTTCACTGCTTCTAACTTGCCTCCCACACCATACATTCTTAATACCTTCCACAGATCACCTCTATCAACTCTATCATATACCTTCTCCAGATCCATAGTAGATAGATAAAAATCCATTTCCTTTTCTTAGTATTTCTCACATACATTCTTCAAAGCAAACACCTGATCCACAAATCCTCTACCACTTCTGAAAACACGCTGCTCTTCCCAAATCTGATGCTCTGTACATGCCTTCACCCTCTCAATCAATACCCCCCCATATAATTTACCAGGAATACTCAACAAACTTACATCTCTGTAATTTGAGCACTCACGCTTATCACCTTTGCCTTTGTACAACGGCACTATGCAGGCATTCCACCAATCCTTAGGCACATTAAATAACCCTACCAACCAATCAACAGTACAGTCACCCACTTTTTTAATAGATTCTACTGCAATACCATCCAAACCTGCTGCCTTGCTGGCTTTCATCTTCCGCAAACTTTTACTACCTCTTCTCTGTTTACCAAATCATTTTACCTAACCCTCTCACTTTGCACACCACCTCGACCAAAACACCCTATATCTGCCACTCTATCATCAAACACACTCAACAAACCTTCAAAATACTCACTCCATCTCCTTCTCACATCACCACTGCTTGTTATCACCTCCCCATTAGCCCCCTTCACTGAAGTTCCTATTTGCTCCCATGTCTTACGCACTTTATTTACCTCCTTCCAAAACATCTTTTTATTCTCCCTATAATTTAATGATACTCCCTGACCCCAACTCTCATTTGCCCTCTTTTTCACCTCTTGCACCTTTCTCTTGACCTCCTGCCTCTTTCTTTTATACATCTCCCACTCATTTGCATTATTTCCCTGAAAAAATCGTCCAAGCGCCTCTCTCTTATCTTTCACTAATAATCTTACCTCTTCATCCCACCACTAACTACCCTTTCTAATGTGCCCACCTCCCACGCTTCTCATGCCACAAGGATCTTTTGCGCAATCCATCACTGCTTCCGTAAATACATCCCATTTCTCCCCCACTCCCCTTACCTCCTTCGTTTTCAACTTTTTCCATTCTGTACTCAGTCTCTCCTGGTACTTCCTCACACAAGTCTCCTTCCCAAGCTCACTTACTCTCACCACTCTCTTCACCCCAACATTCTGTCTTCTTTTCTGAAAACCCATACAAATCTTCACCTTCACCTCCACAAGATAATGATTAGACATCCCTCCAGTTGCACCTCTTAGCACATTAACATCCAAAAGTCTCTCTTTCGCGCGCCTATCAATTAACAGGTTATCCAATCTCCGGCGATCTCTCCTACTTACATACGTATACTTATGTATATCTCGCTTTTTAAACCAGGTATTCCAAATCACCAGTCCTTTCTCAGCACACAAATACACAAGCTCTTCACCATTTCCATTTACAACACTGAAAACCCCATGTATACCAATTATTCCCTCAACTGCCACATTACTCACCTTTGCATTCAAATCACCCATCACTATAATCCGGTCTTGTGCATCAAAACCACTAACACAATCATTCAGCTGCTCCCAAAACACTTGCCTCTCATGATCTTTCTTCTCATGCCCAAGTGCAAATGCACCAATAATCACCCATCTCTCTCCATCAACTTTCAGTTTTACCCATATCAATCTAGAATTTACTTTCTTGCACTCTATCACATACTCCCACAACTCCTGAAACAGGAGTATATATAGTAACAGGAGTATATAAAAGTATGACAGATTCAGAAGAATGCCAGGAGTCTCTTTAAAAATATATGATACCCTTTAAAAAGGGCAAATCATCTACCATTGAAAGTTATTGACAGTTGTTTCTACCATAGCCCTAGGAAAGGTGCATGCCTGTCCAACGTTGTCACTAGCAGGTTGCTAGAGCCTCCAGGCAGCTCCAATAGGGTTGCCATCTTAGCCCAGCCAACAAAGCCTACATTGTGCACAGATTTCAACTTGTGGTGGGAAATTAAGTTTGTAGGTTGACATTAATAGCACCCTGCTATGTAAAAGTGGATTGATGTTTATAGCATGAAAAGCGTTACTGGGAAAAATGTTTCAGACATTGAAAAATGAAAAAGTATACAACTGTATTTTTTCTAATCTCTCACAACTAGTACAAGGGGACACAGAACATCATACAAATTTTGTTCCTTATCCTAATCTGTTGCAAATGTGAAATTTCACTTTGTGAGTTGTCATTATACAGGGGATGGCTGTATGTAAATTCCAGTTGTTGCTGGACTCTGTCTGTTTGTGGTTACACCTGGAGCAAAAAGTCACCTTCAGCGATGTTGCATCATTATCAGTGGAAAAAAGAGAACAATCTTGTTGAAGAACTTCTTGTTCCAAAGGAGTCCATCCTTTACCTGCTACTGATTGTAGCACAACCTTGAAGCTGCAGGAACTCAATAAAAAGGGTCCTGGGGTTATGTAATAAAATCTTGTAAATTCCTTGTATATATTGAAAGGAAATTCCTTTACTTGACTTGTGAGGGCTATTGATGGCATATCATATTGGTGTGTTTTATTGAATTGAAAAGGAAGCCATTCTAGATATTGTAAAACAAGCTGAATCTGAGTCATACTGGGGCCAGAAGCAGTATGGTTAGAAAAACACTTAAAAAAATCAGACTGATTAACAAAAAAAAATGAGGAAAGATATTGGAATTTAGCTACCTCGCTAACGCGGGAGACAGCGACAAAGCATAATAAATGAAAAATATATATATATATATATATATATATATATATATATATATATATATATATATATATATATATATATATATATATATATATAGGTAGTAAAAGCTTTGCGGAAGATGAAGCCGGCAAGGCAGCAGGTTTGGATGGTATTGCAGTGGAATTTATTAAAAAAGGGGGTGACTGTATTGTTGACTGGTTGGTAAGGTTATTTAATGTATGTATGACTCGTGGTGAGGTGCCTGAGGATTGGCGGAATGCGTGCATAGTGCCATTGTACAAAGGCAAAGGGGATAAGTGTGAGTGATCAAATTACAGAGGTATAAGTTTGTTGAGTATTCCTGGAAAATTATATGGGAGGATATTGATTGAGAGGGTGCAGGCATGTACAGAGCATCAGATTGGGGAAGAGCAGTGTGGTTTCAGAGGTGGTACAGGATGTGTGGATCAGGTGTTTGCTTTGAAGAATGTATGTGAGAAATACTTAGAAAAGCAAATGGATTTGTATGTAGCATTTATGAATCTGGAGAAGGCATATGATAGAGTTGATAGAGATGCTCTGTGGAAGGTATTAAGAATATATGGTGTGGGAGGCAAGTTGTTAGAAGCAGTGAAAAGTTTTTATCGAGGATGTAAGGCATGTGTACGTGTAGGAAGAGAGGAATGTGATTGGCTCTCAGTGAAAGTAGGTTTGCGGCAAGGGTGTGTGATGTCTCCATGGTTGTTTAATTTGTTTATGGATGGGGTTGTTAGGGAGGTGAATGCAAGAGTTTTGGAAAGAGGGGCAAGTATGAAGTCTGTTGGGGATGAGAGAGCTTGGGAAGTGAGTCAGTTGTTGTTCGCTGATGATACAGTGCTGGTGGCTGATTCATGTGAGAAACTGCAGAAGCTGGTGACTGAGTTTGGTAAAGTGTGTGAGAGAAGAAAGTTAAGAGTAAATGTGAATAAGAGCAAGGTTATTAGGTACAGTAGGGTTGATGGTCAAGTCAATTGGGAGGTGAGTTTGAATGGAGAAAAACTGGAGGAAGTGAAGTGTTCTAGATATCTGGAAGTGGATCTGGCAGCGGATGGAACCATGGAAGCGGAAGTGGATCATAGGGTGGGGGAGAGGGGCGAAAATTCTGGGAGCCTTGAAGAATGTGTGGAAGTCGAGAACATTATCTCGGAAAGCAAAAATGGGTATGTTTGAAGGAATAGTGGTTCCAACAATGTTGTATGGTTGCGAGGCGTGGGCTATGGATAGAGTTGTGCGCAGGAGGATGGATGTGCTGGAAATGAGATGTTTGAGGACAATGTGTGGTGTGAGGTGGTTTGATCGAGTAAGTAACGTAAGGGTAAGAGAGATGTGTGGAAATAAAAAGAGCGTGGTTGAGAGAGCAGAAGAGGGTGTTTTGAAATGGTTTGGTCACATGGAGAGAATGAGTGAGGAAAGATTGACCAAGAGAATATATGTTTCCGAGGTGGAGGGAACGAGGAGAAGAGGGAGACCAAATTGGAGGTGGAAAGATGGAGTGAAAAAGATTTTGTGTGATCGGGGCCTGAACATGCAGGAGGGTGAAAGGAGGGCAAGGAATAGAGTGAATTGGAGCGATGTGGTATACCGGGGTTGACGTGATGTCAGTGGATTGAATCAAGGCATGTGAAGCGTCTGGGGTGAACCTTGGAAAGCTGTGTTGGTATGTATATTTGCGTGTGTGGACGTATATATATAAATGTGTATGGGGTGGGTAGGGCCATTTCTTTCGTCTGTTTCCTTGCGCTACCTCGCAAACGCGGGAGACAGCGACAAAGCAAAAAATATATATATATACATATATATATATATATATATATATATATATATATATATATATATATATATATATATATATATATATATATATATATATATATATATATATATATATATATATATATATGTGTCGTAGAAGGCGACTAAAAGGGGAGGGAGCGGGGGGCTGGAAATCCTCCCCTCTCGTTTTTTTATAATTTTCCAAAAGAAGGAACAGAGATTTGGGACAGGTGAGGGTATTCCCTCAAAGGCCCAGTCCTATGTTCTTAACGCTACCTCGCTAATGCGGGAAATGGCGAATAGTTTAAAAAAAATATATATATATATATATATATATATATATATATATATATATATATATATATATATATATATATATATATAAATATATATATATATATATATATATATATATATATATATATATATATATATATATATATATATATATATATATATATATATATATATATATATATATAATTTACCAGGAATACTCAACAAACTTATACCTCTGTAATTTGAGCACTCACTCTTATCCCCTTTGCCTTTGTACAATGGCACTATGCACGCATTCCGCCAATCCTCAGGCACCTCACCATGAGTCATACATACATTAAGTAACCTTACGAACCAGTCAACAATACAGTCACCCCCTTTTTAATAAATTCCACTGCAATACCATCCAAACTTGCTGCCTTGCCGGCTTTCATCTTCCGCAAAGCTTTTACTACCTCTTCTCTGTTTACCAACTCATTTTCCCTAACCCTCTCGCTTTGCACACCACCTCGACCAAAACACCCAATATCTGCCACTCTATCATCAAACACATTCAACAAACCTTCAAAATACTCACTCCATCTCCTTCTCACATCACCACTACTTGTTATCACCTCCCCATTTGCGCCCTTCACTGAAGTTCCCATTTGCTCCCTTGTCTTACGCACTTTATTTACCTCCTTCTAGAACATCTTTTTATTCTCCCTAAAATTTAATGATAGTCTCTCACCCCAACTCTCATTTGCCCTTTTTTTCACCTCTTGCACCTTTCTCTTGGCCTCCTGTCTCTTTCTTTTATACATCTCCCACTCAATTTCATTTTTTCCCTGCAAAAATCGTCCAAATGCCTCTCTCTTCTCTTTCACTAATACTCTTACTTCTTCATCCCACCACTCACTACCCTTTCTAATCAACCCACCTCCCACTCTTCTCATGCCACAAGCATCTTTTGCGCAATCCATCACTGATTCCCTAAATACATCCCATTCCTCCCCCACTCCCCTTACTTCCATTGCTCTCACCTTTTTCCATTCTGTACTCAGTCTCTCCTGGTACTTCCTCACACAAGGTCTCCTTCCCAAGCTCACTTACTCTCACCACCCTCTTCACCCGAACATTCACTCTTCTTTTCCTGAAAACCCATACAAATCTTCACCTTAGCCTCCACAAGATAATGATCAGACATCCCTCCAGTTGCACCTCTCAGCACATTAACATCCAAAAGTCTCTCTTTCGCACGCCTGTCAATTAACACGTAATCCAATAACGCTCTCTGGCCATCTCTCCTACTTACATAAGTATACTTATGTATATCGCGCTTTTTAAACCAGGTATTCCCAATCATCAGTCCTTTTTCAGCACATAAATCTACAAGCTCTTCACCATTTCCATTTACAACACTGAACACCCCATGTATACCAATTATTCCCTCAACTGCCACATTACTCACCTTTGCATTCAAATCACCCATCACTATAACCCGGTCTCGTGCATCAAAACCACTAACACACTCATTCAGCTGCTCCCAAAACACTTGCCTCTCATGATCTTTCTTCTCATGCCCGGGTGCATATGCACCAATAATCACCCACCTCTCTCCATCAACTTTCAGTTTTACCCATATCAATCGAGAATTTACTTTCTTACATTCTATCACATACTCCCACAACTCCTGTTTCAGGAGTATTGCTACTCCTTCCCTTGCTCTTGTCCTCTCACTAACCCCTGACTTTACTCCCCAGACATTCCCAAACCACTCTTCCCCTTTACCCTATATATATGTATATATATTGGAAAGGATCACAATTTTGCGCGTGATCAAGATATTTCTGAGTCCACGGGGAAAATGAAACACGAAAAGTTCCCAAGTGCACTTTCGTGTAATAATCACATCATCAAGGGAGACACAAGAGAGAAATATAACAGTCAGTTGATATACATCGAAGATACGAAGCTAGGACGCCATTTGGTAAACATATGATTGTCCAAATCATGTTTTGGACAATATTTACAAATATTTCTCCCCTTACTTAACAATTTAGAACCTTCCATGATATTTACTGTAGAAAATGAAAATAATGGTATGTTACCATTTTTAGATTGCATGATTCATAGACAAGGAAACAAGTTTAAGTTTAGCATATACAGAAAACCCACCAATGTATGCTCATATGTCCATTATTACTCATCTCAAAATGACAGAGTTAAATTATCATCATTTCAATCTATGTTCCTAAGGGCATTACGTATTTGGAGTCCAGAGTTTATTGATGATGAGTTTGAGAAGATATATTCTATTGGATCTAAGTTAAAGTACCCTAGATCATTTTATAGAGGTGAGCCCAAACCTCTCATTGACACCAAGAATCTTTTAGTTCTCCCTTTTGACAATAATTTCACTTTGCTTCGCATGTTGCTTAAATCCCTTAATGTAAATGTTGCCTTTAGCAACAATAATACTATAAAGAATATCTTAATCAGGTATTCACCAGAAAATTCTCTTGGTTGCATCTATAAAGTTCCTTATGGAAACTGTGATAAATTTTATGTTGGTCAGACTGGTAAGGATCTTTCTGTTAGACTTAAGCAACATAAATATAGTATTTGAACGGGACAAGAATCAAATGTCTTGTTTAATCATGTTACAAACTATGATCATTGTATTGACTGAAGTAACGCCATCTCAGTTGTTAACTCTAACTCTATTACCAAGAGAAATTTCATTGAATCTTCTATTATTGAATACACAAAGAATTATAATCTTAATATTAGTGATGGTGTGTAAAAATTAGATAACTTTATTGTTGATAAGATTTGTAAAATGATAATTTTATGAACGCTCGTTGCATGTTTTGGACAATCACATGTTTACCAAATGGCGTCCGAGCTTCGTCTCTTCGATGTATATCAACTGACTGTTATATTTCTCTCTTATGTCTCCCCTGATGATGTGATTATTACACGAAAGTGCAATTGGGAACTTTTCGTGTTTCATTTTCCCAGTGGACTCATAGGAATATATATATGTATATAGATATGTATATACAAATATATATTGGAATTAGATTGGCGGAATGCGTGCATAGTGACATTGTACAAAGGCAAAGGGGATAAGAGTGAGTGCTCAAATTACAGAGGTATAAGTTTGTTGAGTATTCCTGGTAAATTATATGGGAGGGTATTGATTGAGAGGGTGAAGGCATGTACAGAGCATCAGATTGGGGAAGAGCAGTGTGGTTTCAGAAGTGGTAGAGGATGTGTGGATCAGGTGTTTGCTTTGAAGAATGTATGTGAGAAATACTTAGAAAAGCAAATGGATTTGTATGTAGCATTTATGAATCTGGAGAAGGCATATGATAGTGTTGATAGAGATGCTCTGTGGAAGGTATTAAGAATATATGGTGTGGGAGGCAAGTTGTTGGAAGCAGTGAAAAGTTTTTATCGAGGATGTAAGGCATGTGTACGTGTAGGAAGAGAGGAAAGTGATTGGTTCTCAGTGAATGTAGGTTTGCGGCAGAGGTGTGTGATGTCTCCATGGTTGTTTAATTTGTTTATGGATGGGGTTGTTAGGGAGGTGAATGCAAGAGTTTTGGAAAGAGGGGCAAGTATGAAGTCTGTTGGGGATGAGAGAGCTTGGGAAGTGAGTCAGTTGTTGTTCGCTGATGATACAGCGCTGGTGGCTGATTCATGTGAGAAACTGCAGAAGCTGGTGACTGAGTTTGGTAAAGTGTGTGAAAGAAGAAAGTTAAGAGTAGATGTGAATAAGAGCAAGGTTATTAGGTACAGTAGGGTTGAGGGTCAAGTCAATTGGGAGGTGAGTTTGAATGGAGAAAAACTGGAGGAAGTGAAGTGTTTTAGATATGTGGGAGTGGATCTGGCAGCGGATGGAAACATGGAAGCGGAAGTAGATCATAGGGTGGGGGAGGGGGCGAAAATTCTGGGAGCCTTGAAGAATGTGTGGAAGTCGAGAACATTGTCTCGGAAAGCAAAAATGGGTATGTTTGAAGGAATAGTGGTTCCAACAATGTTGTATGGTTGCGAGGCGTGGACTATGGATAGAGTTGTGCGCAGGAGGATGGATGTGCTGGAAATGAGATGTTTGAGGACAATGTGTGGTGTGAGGTGGTTTGATCGAGTAAGTAACGTAAGGGTAAGAGAGATGTGTGGAAATAAAAAGAGCGTGGTTGAGAGAGCAGAAGAGGGTGTTTTGAAATGGTTTGGTCACATGGAGAGAATGAGTGAGGAAAGATTGACCAAGAGGATATATGTGTCGGAGGTGGAGGGAACGAGGAGAAGAGGGAGACCAAATTGGAGGTGGAAAGATGGAGTGAAAAAGATTTTGTGTGATCGGGGCCTGAACATGCAGGAGGGTGAAAGGATGGCAAGGAATAGAGTGAATTGGAGCGATGTGGTATACCGGGGTTTACGTGCTGTCAGTGGATTGAATCAAGGCATGTGAAGCGTCTGGGGTAAACCATGGAAAGCTGTGTAGGTATGTATATTTGCGTGTGTGGACGTATGTATATACATGTGCATGGGGGTGGGTTGGGCCATTTCTTTCGTCTGTTTCCTTGCGCTACCTCGCAAACGCGGGAGACAGCGACAAAGCAAAAAAAAAAAAGATATATATATATATATATATATATGTATATATATATATATATATATATATATATATATATATATATATATATATATATATATATATATATATATATATATATATATATATATATATATTATCCCTGGGGATAGGGGTGAAAGAATACTTCCCAGTTATTCCTCGCGTGTCGTAGAAAGCGACTAGAGGGGACGGGAGCGGGGGGCCGGAAATCCTCCCCTCCTTGTATTAACTTTCTAAAATGAACAGAAGAAGGAGTCACGCGGGGAGTGATCATCCTCCTCGAAGGCTCAGAGTGGGGTGCCTAAATGTGTGTGGATGTAACCAAGATGTGAAAAAAGGAGAGATAGGTAGTATGTTTGAGGAAAGGAACCTGGATGTTTTGGCTCTGAG
The DNA here is from genome assembly GCF_036320965.1 of Panulirus ornatus. Lineage (NCBI taxonomy): Eukaryota > Metazoa > Arthropoda > Malacostraca > Decapoda > Palinuridae > Panulirus > Panulirus ornatus. The sequence goes on along the minus strand of NC_092290.1, from coordinate 13,846,907 downwards.
TGAAACGAAGCTCAAGGGTAAAGGGGAAGAGTGGTTTGGAAATGTCTGGGGAGTGAAGTCAGGGGTTAGTGAGAGGACAAGAGCAAGGGAAGGAGTAGCAATACTCCTGAAACAGGAGTTGTGTGAGTATGTGATAGAATGTAAGAAAGTAAATTCTCGATTAATATGGGTAAAATTGAAAGTTGATGGAGAGAGGTGGGTGATTATTGGTGCATATGCACCTGGGCATGAGAAGAAAGATCATGAGAGGCAAGTGTTTTGGGAGCAGCTGAATGAGTGTGTCAGCGGTTTTGATGCACGTGACCGGGTTATAGTGATGGGTGATTTGAATGCAAAGGTGAGTAATGTGGCAGTTGAGGGAATAATTGGTATGCATGGGGTGTTCAGTGTTGTAAATGGAAATGGTGAAGAGCTTGTAGATTTATGTGCTGAAAAAGGACTGATGATTGGGAATACCTGGTTTAAAAAGCGCGATATACATAAGTATACTTATGTAAGTAGGAGAGATGGCCAGAGAGCGTTATTGGATTACGTGTTAATTGACAGGCGTGCGAAAGAGAGACTTTTGGATGTTAATGTGCTGAGAGGTGCAACTAGAGGGATGTCTGATCATTATCTTGTGGAGGCTAAGGTGAAGATTAGTATGGGTTTTCAGAAAAGAGGAGTGAATGTTGGGGTGAAGAAGGTGGTGAGAGTAAGTGAGCTTGGGAAGGAGACCTGTGTGGGGAAGTACCAGGAGAGACTGTGTACAGAATGGAAAAAGGTGAGAACAATGGAAGTAAGGGGAGTGGGGGAGGAATGGGATGTATTTAGGGAATCAGTGATGGATTGCGCAAAAGATGCTTGTGGCATGAGAAGAGTGGGAGGTGGGCTGTTTAGAAAGGGTAGTGAGTGGTGGGATGAAGAAGTAAGAGTATTAGTGAAAGAGAAGAGAGAGGCATTCGGACGATTTTTGCAGGGAAAAAATGCAATTGAGTGGGAGAAGTATAAAAGAAAGAGACAGGAGGTCAAGAGAAAGGTGCAAGAGGTGAAAAAAAGGGCAAATGAGAGTTGGGGTGAGAGACTATCAGTAAATTTTAGGGAGAATAAAAAGATGTTCTGGAAGGAGGTAAATAGGGTGCGTAAGACAAGGAGCAAATGGGAACTTCAGTGAAGGGCGTAAATGGGGAGGTGATAACAAGTAGTGGTGATGTGAGAAGGAGATGGAATGAGTATTTTGAAGGTTTGTTGAATGTGTCTGATGACAGAGTGGCAGATATAGGGTGTTTTGGTCGAGGTGGTGTGCAAAGTGAGAGGGTTAGGGAAAATGATTTGGTAATCAGAGAAGAGGTAGTAAAAGCTTTGCGGAAGATGAAAGCCGGCAAGGCAGCAGGTTTGGATGGTATTGCAGTGGAATTTATTAAAAAAGGGGGTGACTGTATTGTTGACTGGTTGGTAAGGTTATTTAATGTATGTATGACTCATGGTGAGGTGCCTGAGGATTGGCGGAATGCGTGCATAGTGCCATTGTACAAAGGCAAAGGGGATAAGAGTGAGTGCTCAAATTACAGAGGTATAAGTTTGTTGAGTATTCCTGGTAAATTATATGGGAGGGTATTGATTGAGAGAATGAAGGCATGTACAGAGCATCAGATTGGGGAAGAGCAGTGCGGTTTCAGAAGTGGTAGAGGATGTGTGGATCAGGTGTTTGCTTTGAAGAATGTATGTGAGAAATACTTAGAAAAGCAAATGGATTTGTATGTAGCATTTATGGATCTGGAGAAGGCATATGATAGAGTTGATAGAGATGCTCTGTGGAAGGTATTAAGAATATATGGTGTGGGAGGCAAGTTGTTAGAAGCAGTGAAAAGTTTTTATCGAGGATGTAAGGCATGTGTACGTGTAGGAAGAGAGGAAAGTGATTGGTTCTCAGTGAATGTAAGTTTGCGGCAGGGGTGTGTGATGTCTCCATGGTTGTTTAATTTGTTTATGGATGGGGTTGTTAGGGAGGTAAATGCAAGAGTTTTGGAAAGAGGGGCAAGTATGAAGTCTGTTGGGGATGAGAGAGCTTGGGAAGTGAGTCAGTTGTTGTTCGCTGATGATACAGCGCTGGTGGCTGATTCATGTGAGAAACTGCAGAAGCTGGTGACTGAGTTTGGTAAAGTGTGTGGAAGAAGAAAGTTAAGAGTAAATGTGAATAAGAGCAAGGTTATTAGGTACAGTAGGGTTGAGGGTCAAGTCAATTGGGAGGTGAGTTTGAATGGAGAAAAACTGGAGGAAGTGAAGTGTTTTAGATATCTGGGAGTGGATCTGTCAGCGGATGGAACCATGGAAGCGGAAGTGGATCATAGGGTGGGGGAGGGGGCGAAAATTTTGGGAGCCTTGAAAAATGTGTGGAAGTCGAGAACATTATCTCGGAAAGCAAAAATGGGTATGTTTGAAGGAATAGTGGTTCCAACAATGTTGTATGGTTGCGAGGCGTGGGCTATGGATAGAGTTGTGCGCAGGAGGATGGACGTGCTGGAAATGAGATGTTTGAGGAAAATGTGTGGTGTGAGGTGGTTTGATCGAGTAAGTAACGTAAGGGTAAGAGAGATGTGTGGAAATAAAAAGAGCGTGGTTGAGAGAGCAGAAGAGGGTGTTTTGAAATGGTTTGGTCACATGGAGAGAATGAGTGAGGAAAGATTGACCAAGAGGATATATGTGTCGGAGGTGGAGGGAACGAGGAGAAGAGGGAGACCAAATTGGAGGTGGAAAGATGGAGTGAAAAAGATTTTGTGTGATCGGGGCCTGAACATGCAGGAGGGTGAAAGGAGGGCAAGGAATAGAGTGAATTGGAGCGATGTGGTATACAGGGGTTGACGTGCTGTCAGTGGATTGAGTCGGGGCATGTGAAGCGTCTGGGGTAAACCATGGAAAGCTGCGTAGGTATGTATATTTGCGTGTGTGGACGTGTGTATGTACATGTGTATGGGGGGGGGTTGGGCCATTTCTTTCGTCTGTTTCCTTGCGCTACCTCGCAAACGCGGGAGACAGCGACAAAGTATAAAAAAAAAGAAAAAAAAAAATATATATATATATATATATATATATATATATATATATATATATATATATATATATATATATATATTTCTTTTTTTTTTTGTCGCTGTCTCCCGCGTTTGCGAGGTAGCGCAAGGAAACAGATGAAAAAAATGGCCCAACCCACCCCCATACACATGAAAATACATACATCCACACACGCAAACATACATACCTACACAGCTTTCCATGGTTTACCCCAGACGCTTCACATGCCCTGATTGAATCCACTGACAACACGTCAACCCCGGCATACCACATCGATCCAATTCACTCTATTCCTTGCCCTCCTTTCACCCTCCTGCATGTTCAGGCCCCGATCACACAAAATCTTTTTCATTCCATCTTTCCACCTCCAATTTGGTCTCCCACATCTCCTCGTTCCCTCCACCTCCGACACATATATCCTCTTGGTCAATCTTTCCTCACTCATTCTCTTCATGTGCCCAAACCATTTCAAAACACCCTCTTCTGCTCTCTCAATCACGCTCTTTTTATTTCCACACATCTCTCTTACCCTTACGTTACTTACTCGATCAAACCACCTCACACCACACATTGTCCTCAAACATCTCATTTCCAGCACATCCATCCTCCTGCGCACAACTCTATCCATAGCCCACGCCTCGCAACCATACAACATTGTTGGAACCACTATTCCTTCAAACATACCCATTTTTGCTTTCCGAGATAATGTTCTCGACTTCCACACATTCTTCAAGGCTCCCAGGATTTTCGCCCCCTCCCCCACCCTATGATCCACTTCCGCTTCCATGGTTCCATCCGCTGCCAGATCCACTCCCAGATATCTAAAACACTTTACTTCCTCCAGTTTTTCTCCATTCAAACTTACCTCCCAATTGACTTGACCCTCAACCCTACTGTACCTAATAACCTTGCTCTTATTCACATTTACTCTTAACTTTCTTCTTCACACACTTTACCAAACTCAGTCACCAGCTTCTGCAGTTTCTCACATGAATCAGCCACCAGCGCTGTATCATCAGCGAACAACAACTGACTCACTTCCCAAGCTCTCTCATCCACAACAGGTTGCACACTTGCCCCTTCTTTCCAAAACTCTTGCATTCACCTCCCTAACAACCCCATCCATAAACAAATTAAACAACCATGGAGACATCACACACCCCTGCCGCAAACCTACATTCACTGAGAACCAATCACTTTCCTCTCTTCCTACACGTACACATGCCTTTCATCCTCGATAAAAACTTTTCACTGCTTCTAACTTGCCTCCCACACCATACATTCTTAATACCTTCCACAGATCACCTCTATCAACTCTATCATATACCTTCTCCAGATCCATAGTAGATAGATAAAAATCCATTTCCTTTTCTTAGTATTTCTCACATACATTCTTCAAAGCAAACACCTGATCCACAAATCCTCTACCACTTCTGAAAACACGCTGCTCTTCCCAAATCTGATGCTCTGTACATGCCTTCACCCTCTCAATCAATACCCTCCCATATAATTTACCAGGAATACTCAACAAACTTACATCTCTGTAATTTGAGCACTCACGCTTATCACCTTTGCCTTTGTACAACGGCACTATGCAGGCATTCCACCAATCCTTAGGCACATTAAATAACCCTACCAACCAGTCAACAATACAGTCACCCACTTTTTTAATAAATTCTACTGCAATACCATCCAAACCTGCTGCCTTGCTGGCTTTCATCTTCCGCAAACTTTTACTACCTCTTCTCTGTTTACCAAATCATTTTACCTAACCCTCTCACTTTGCACACCACCTCGACCAAAACACCCTATATCTGCCACTCTATCATCAAACACACTCAACAAACCTTCAAAATACTCACTCCATCTCCTTCTCACATCACCACTGCTTGTTATCACCTCCCCATTAGCCCCCTTCACTGAAGTTCCTATTTGCTCCCATGTCTTACGCACTTTATTTACCTCCTTCCAAAACATCTTTTTATTCTCCCTATAATTTAATGATACTCCCTGACCCCAACTCTTATTTGCCCTCTTTTTCACCTCTTGCACCTTTCTCTTGACCTCCTGCCTCTTTCTTTTATACATCTCTCACTCATTTGCATTATTTCCCTGAAAAAATCGTCCAAGCGCCTCTCTCTTATCTTTCACTAATAATCTTACCTCTTCATCCCACCACTAACTACCCTTTCTAATGTGCCCACCTCCCACGCTTCTCATGCCACAAGGATCTTTTGTGCAAGCCATCACTGCTTCCGTAAATACATCCCATTCCTCCCCCACTCCCCTTACCTCCTTCGTTTTCAACTTTTTCCATTCTGTACTCAGTCTCTCCTGGTACTTCCTCACACAAGTCTTCTTCCCAAGCTCACTTACTCTCACCACTCTCTTCACCCCAACATTCTGTCTTCTTTTCTGAATACTCCTACAAATCTTCACCTTCACCTCCACAAGATAATGATTAGAAATCCCTCCAGTTGCACCTCTTAGCACATTAACATCCAAAAGTCTCTCTTTCGCGCGCCTATCAATTAACAGGTAATCCAATAACGCTCTCCGGCGATCTCTCCTACTTACATACGTATACTTATGTATATCTCGCTTTTTAAACCAGGTATTCCAAATCACCAGTCCTTTCTCAGCACACAAATACACAAGCTCTTCACCATTTCCATTTACAACACTGAACACCCCATGTATACCAATTATTCCCTCAACTGCCACATTACTCACCTTTGCATTCAAATCACCCATCACTATAATCCGGTCTTGTGCATCAAAACCACTAACACAGTCATTCAGCTGCTCCCAAAACACTTGTCTCTCATGATCTTTCTTCTCATGCCCAGGTGCAAATGCACCAATAATCACCCATCTCTCTCCATCAACTTTCAGTTTTACCCATATCAATCTAGAATTTACTTTCTTGCACTCTATCACATACTCCCACAACTCCTGAAACAGGAGTATATATAGTAACAGGAGTATATAAAAGTATGACAGATTCAGAAGAATGCCAGGAGTCTCTTTAAAAATATATGATACCCTTTAAAAAGGGCAAATCGTCTACCATTGAAAGTTATTGACAGTTGTTTCTACCATAGCCCTAGGAAAGGTGCATGCCTGTCCAACGTTGTCACTAGCAGGTTGCTAGAGCCTCCAGGCAGCTCCAATAGGGTTGCCATCTTAGCCCAGCCAACAAAGCCTACATTGTGCACAGATTTCAACTTGTGGTGGGAAATTAAGTTTGTAGGTTGACATTAATAGCACCCTGCTATGTAAAAGTGGATTGATGTTTATAGCATGAAAAGCGTTACTGGGAAAAATGTTTCAGACATTGAAAAATGAAAAAGTATACAACTGTATTTTTTCTAATCTCTCACAACTAGTACAAGGGGACACAGAACATCATACAAATTTTGTTCCTTATCCTAATCTGTTGCAAATGTGAAATTTCACTTTGTGAGTTGTCATTATACAGGGGATGGCTGTATGTAAATTCCAGTTGTTGCTGGACTCTGTCTGTTTGTGGTTACACCTGGAGCAAAAAGTCACCTTCAGCGATGTTGCATCATTATCAGTGGAAAAAAGAGAACAATCTTGTTGAAGAACTTCTTGTTCCAAAGGAGTCCATCCTTTACCTGCTACTGATTGTAGCACAACCTTGAAGCTGCAGGAACTCAATAAAAAGGGTCCTGGGGTTATGTAATAAAATCTTGTAAATTCCTTGTATATATTGAAGGAAATTCCTTTACTTGACTTGTGAGGGCTATTGATGGCATATCATATTGGTGTGTTTTATTGAATTGAAAAGGAAGCCATTCTAGATATTGTAAAACAAGCTGAATCTGAGTCATACTGGGGCCAGAAGCAGTATGGTTAGAAAAACACTTAAAAAAATCAGACTGATTAACAAAAAAAAATGAGGGAAAGATATTGGAATTTAGCTACCTCGCTAACGCGGGAGACAGCGACAAAGCATAATAAATGAAAAATATATATATATATATATATATATATATATATATATATATATATATATATATATATATATATATATATATATATATATATAGGTAGTAAAAGCTTTGCGGAAGATGGAAGCCGGCAAGGCAGCAGGTTTGGATGGTATTGCAGTGGAATTTATTAAAAAAGGGGGTGACTGTATTGTTGACTGGTTGGTAAGGTTATTTAATGTATGTATGACTCGTGGTGAGGTGCCTGAGGATTGGCGGAATGCGTGCATAGTGCCATTGTACAAAGGCAAAGGGGATAAGTGTGAGTGATCAAATTACAGAGGTATAAGTTTGTTGAGTATTCCTGGAAAATTATATGGGAGGATATTGATTGAGAGGGTGCAGGCATGTACAGAGCATCAGATTGGGGAAGAGCAGTGTGGTTTCAGAGGTGGTACAGGATGTGTGGATCAGGTGTTTGCTTTGAAGAATGTATGTGAGAAATACTTAGAAAAGCAAATGGATTTGTATGTAGCATTTATGAATCTGGAGAAGGCATATGATAGAGTTGATAGAGATGCTCTGTGGAAGGTATTAAGAATATATGGTGTGGGAGGCAAGTTGTTAGAAGCAGTGAAAAGTTTTTATCGAGGATGTAAGGCATGTGTACGTGTAGGAAGAGAGGAATGTGATTGGCTCTCAGTGAAAGTAGGTTTGCGGCAAGGGTGTGTGATGTCTCCATGGTTGTTTAATTTGTTTATGGATGGGGTTGTTAGGGAGGTGAATGCAAGAGTTTTGGAAAGAGGGGCAAGTATGAAGTCTGTTGGGGATGAGAGAGCTTGGGAAGTGAGTCAGTTGTTGTTCGCTGATGATACAGTGCTGGTGGCTGATTCATGTGAGAAACTGCAGAAGCTGGTGACTGAGTTTGGTAAAGTGTGTGAGAGAAGAAAGTTAAGAGTAAATGTGAATAAGAGCAAGGTTATTAGGTACAGTAGGGTTGAGGGTCAAGTCAATTGGGAGGTGAGTTTGAATGGAGAAAAACTGGAGGAAGTGAAGTGTTCTAGATATCTGGAAGTGGATCTGGCAGCGGATGGAACCATGGAAGCGGAAGTGGATCATAGGGTGGGGGAGAGGGCGAAAATTCTGGGAGCCTTGAAGAATGTGTGGAAGTCGAGAACATTATCTCGGAAAGCAAAAATGGGTATGTTTGAAGGAATAGTGGTTCCAACAATGTTGTATGGTTGCGAGGCGTGGGCTATGGATAGAGTTGTGCGCAGGAGGATGGATGTGCTGGAAATGAGATGTTTGAGGACAATGTGTGGTGTGAGGTGGTTTGATCGAGTAAGTAACGTAAGGGTAAGAGAGATGTGTGGAAATAAAAAGAGCGTGGTTGAGAGAGCAGAAGAGGGTGTTTTGAAATGGTTTGGTCACATGGAGAGAATGAGTGAGGAAAGATTGACCAAGAGAATATATGTGTCGGAGGTGTAGGGAACGAGGAGAAGAGGGAGACCAAATTGGAGGTGGAAAGATGGAGTGAAAAAGATTTTGTGTGATCGGGGCCTGAACATGCAGGAGGGTGAAAGGAGGGCAAGGAATAGAGTGAATTGGAGCGATGTGGTATACCGGGGTTGACGTGATGTCAGTGGATTGAATCAAGGCATGTGAAGCGTCTGGGGTGAACCGTGGAAAGCTGTGTAGGTATGTATATTTGCGTGTGTGGACGTATGTATATAAATGTGTATGGGGGTGGGTTGGGCCATTTCTTTCGTCTGTTTCCTTGCGCTACCTCGCAAACGCGGGAGACAGCGACAAAGCAAAAAATATATATATATACATATATATATATATATATATATATATATATATATATATATATATACATATATATATATATATATATATATATATATATATATATATATATATATATATATGTGTCGTAGAAGGCGACTAAAAGGGGAGGGAGCGGGGGGCTGGAAATCCTCCCCTCTCGTTTTTTTATAATTTTCCAAAAGAAGGAACAGAGATTTGGGACAGGTGAGGGTATTCCCTCAAAGGCCCAGTCCTATGTTCTTAACGCTACCTCGCTAATGCGGGAAATGGCGAATAGTTTAAAAAAAATATATATATATATATATATATATATATATATATATATATATATATATATATATATATATATATATATATATAAATAAATATATATATATATATATATATATATATATATATATATATATATATATATATATATATATATATATATATATATATATATATATATATATATATATATATAATTTACCAGGAATACTCAACAAACTTATACCTCTGTAATTTGAGCACTCACTCTTATCCCCTTTGCCTTTGTACAATGGCACTATGCACGCATTCCGACAATCCTCAGGCACCTCACCATGAGTCATACATACATTAAGTAACCTTACGAACCAGTCAACAATACAGTCACCCCCTTTTTAATAAATTCCACTGCAATACCATCCAAACTTGCTGCCTTGCCGGCTTTCATCTTCCGCAAAGCTTTTACTACCTCTTCTCTGTTTACCAACTCATTTTCCCTAACCCTCTCGCTTTGCACACCACCTCGACCAAAACACCCAATATCTGCCACTCTATCATCAAACACATTCAACAAACCTTCAAAATACTCACTCCATCTCCTTCTCACATCACCACTACTTGTTATCACCTCCCCATTTGCGCCCTTCACTGAAGTTCCCATTTGCTCCCTTGTCTTACGCACTTTATTTACCTCCTTCCAGAACAGCTTTTTATTCTCCCTAAAATTTAATGATAGTCTCTCACCCCAACTCTCATTTGCCCTTTTTTTCACCTCTTGCACCTTTCTCTTGGCCTCCTGTCTCTTTCTTTTATACATCTCCCACTCAATTTCATTTTTTCCCTGCAAAAATCGTCCAAATGCCTCTCTCTTCTCTTTCACTAATACTCTTACTTCTTCATCACATCTCTCACTACCCTTTCTAATCAACCCACCTCCCACTCTTCTCATGCCACAAGCATCTTTTGCGCAATCTATCACTGATTCCCTAAATACATCCCATTCCTCCCCCACTCCCCTTACTTCCATTGTTCTCACCTTTTTCCATTCTGTACTCAGTCTCTCCTGGTACTTCCTCACACAAGTCTCCTTCCCAAGCTAACTTACTCTCACCACCCTCTTCACCCCAACATTCACTCTTCTTTTCTGAAAACCCATACAAATCTTCACCTTAGCCTCCACAAGATAATGATCAGACATCCCTCCAGTTGCACCTCTCAGCACATTAACATCCAAAAGTCTCTCTTTCGCGCGCCTGTCAATTAACACGTAATCCAGTAACGCTCTCTGGCCATCTCTCCTACTTACCTAAGTATACTTATGTATATCTCGCTTTTTAAACCAGGTATTCCCAATCATCAGTCCTTTTTCCGCACATAAATCTACAAGCTCTTCACCATTTCCATTTACAACACTGAACACCCCATGTATACCAATTATTCCCTCAACTGCCACATTACTCACCTTTGCATTCAAATCACCCATCACTATAACCCGGTCTCGTGCATCAAAACCACTAACACACTCATTCAGCTGCTCCCAAAACACTTGCCTCTCATGATCTTTCTTCTCATGCCCAGATGCATATGCACCAATAATCACCCATCTCTCTCCATCAACTTTCAGTTTTACCCATATTATTAGAGAATTTACTTTCTTACATTCTATCACATTATATGGGAGGATATTGATTGAGAGGGTGAAGGCATGTACAGAGCATCAGATTGGGGAAGAGCAGTGTGGTTTCAGAAGTGGTAGAGGATGTGTGGATCAGGTGTTTGCTTTGAAGAATGTATGTGAGAAATACTTAGAAAAGCAAATGGATTTGTATGTAGCATTTATGGATCTGAAGAAGGCATATGATAGAGTTGATAGAGATGCTCTGTGGAAGGTATTAAGAGTATATGGTGTGGGAGGCAAGTTGTTAGAAGCAGTGATAAGTTTTTATCGAGGATGTAAGGCATGTGTACGTGTAGGAAGAGAGGAAAGTGATTGGTTCTCAATGAATGTAGGTTTGCGGCAGGGGTGTGTGATGTCTCCATGGTTGTTTAATTTGTTTATGGATGGGGTTGTTAGGGAGGTGAATGCAAGAGTTTTGGAAAGAGTGGCAAGTATGAAGTCTGTTAGGGATGAGAGAGCTTGGGAAGTGAGTCAGTTGTTGTTCGCTGATGATACAGCGCTGGTGGTTGATTCATGTGAGAAACTGCAGAAGCTGGTGACTGAGTTTGGTAAAGTGTGTGAAAGAAGAAAGTTAAGAGTAAATGTGAATAAGAGCAGTAGGGTGGATGGTCAAGTCAATTGGGAGGTGAATTTGAATGGAGAAAAACTGGAGGAAGTGAATTGTCTTAGATATCTGGGAGTGGATCTGGCAGCGGATGGAACCATGGAAGCAGAAGTGGATCATAGGGTGGGGGAGGGGGCGAAAATTCTGGGAGCCTTGAAGAATGTTTGGAAGTCGAGAACATTATCTCGGAAAGCAAAAATGGGTATGTTTGAAGGAATAGTGGTTCCAACAATGTTGTATGGTTGCGAGGCGTGGGCTATGGATAGAGTTGTGCGCAGGAGGATGGATGTGCTGGAAATGAGATGTTTGAGGACAATATGTGGTGTGAGGTGGTTTGATCGAGTAAGTAACGTAAGGGTAAGAGAGATGTGTGGGAATAAAAAGAGCGTGGTTGAGAGAGCAGAAGAGGGTGTTTTGAAATGGTTTGGTCACATGGAGAGAATGAGTGAGGAAAGATTGACCAAGAGGATATATGTGTCGGAGGTGGAGGGAACGAGGAGAAGAGGGAGACCAAATTGGAGGTGGAAAGATGGAGTGAAAAAGATTTTGTGTGATTAGGGCCTGAACATGCAGGAGGGTGAAAGGAGGGCAAGGAATAGAGTGAATTGGAGCGATGTGGTATACCGGGGTTGACGTGCTGTCAGTGGATTGAATCAAGGCATGTGAAGCGTCTGGGGTAAACCATGGAAAGCTGTGTAGGTATGTATATTTGCGTGTGTGGACATATGTATATACATGTGTATGGGGGTGGGTTGGGCCATTTCTTTCGTGTGTTTCCTTGCGCTACCTCGCAAACGCGGGAGACAGCGACAAAGCAAAAAAAAAAAGAAATATATATATATATATATATATATATATATATATATATATATATATATATATTTATATATATATATATATATATATATATATATATATATATATATATATATATATATATATTGCTCGCGTGTCGTACAAGGCGACTAGAGGGGACGGGAACGGGAGGCCAGAAATCCTCCCCTCCTTGTATTTTTTAACTTTCTAAAATGGGACACAGAAGAAGATTCACGCGGGGAGTGCTCATCCTCCTCGAAGGCTCAGACTGGGGTGTCAAAATGTGTGTGTATGTAACGAAGAGGTGAAAAAAGGAGAGATAGGTAGTATGTTTGAGGAAAGGAACCTGGATGTTTTGGCTCTGAGTGGAACGAAGCTCAAGGGTAAATGGGAAGAGTGGTTTGGGAATGTCTGGGGAGTAAAGTCAGGGGTTAGTGAGAGGACAAGAGCAAGGGAAGGAGTAGCAGTACTCCTGAAACAGGAGTTGTGGGAGTATGTGATAGAATGTAGGAAAGTAAATTCTCGATTAATATGGGTAAAACTGAAAGATGATGGAGAGATATGGGTGATTATTGGTGCAAATGCACCTGAGCATGAGAAGAAAGATCATGAGAGGCAAGTGTTTTGGGAGCAGCTGAATGAGTGTGTTAGTGGTTTTGATGCACGAGACCGGGTTATAGTGATGGGTGATTTGAATGCAAAGGTGAGTAATGTGGCAGTTGAGGGAATAATTGGTATACATGGGGTGTTCAGCGTTGTAAATGGAAATAGTGAAGAGCTTGTAGATTTATGTGCTGAAAAAGGACTGGTGATTGGGAATACCTGGTTTAAAAAGCGAGATATACATAAGTATACGTATGTAAGTAGGAGAGATGGCCAGAGAGCGTTATTGGATTACGTGTTAATTGATAGGCGCGTGAAAGAGAGACTTTTGGATGTTAATGTGCTGAGAGGTGCAACTGGAGGGATGTCTGATCATTATCTTGTGGAGGCTAAGGTGAAGATTTGTATGGGTTTTCAGAAAAGAAGAGTGAATGTTGGGTTGAAGAGGGTGGTGAGAGTAAGTGAGCTTAGGAAGGAGACTTGTGTGAGGAAGTACCAGGAGAGACTGAGTACAGAATGGAAAAAGGTGAGAACAATGGAAGTAAGGGGAGTGGGGGAGGAATGGGATGTATTTAGGGAATCAGTGATGGATTGCGCAAAAGATGCTTGTGGCATGAGAAGAGTGGGAGGTGGGTTGATTAGAAAGGGTAGTGAGTGGTGGGATGAAGAAGTATGATTATTAGTGAAAGAGAAGAGAGAGGCCTTTGGACGATTTTTGCAGGGGAAAAAATGCAATTGAGTGGGAGATGTATAAAAGAAAGAGACAGGAGGTCAAGAGAAAGGTGCAAGAGGTGAAAAAGAGGGCAAAATTTTAGGGAGAATAAAAAGATGTTTTGGAAGGAGGTAAATAAAGTGCGTAAGACAAGGGAGCAAATGAGAACTTCAGTGAAGGGCGCAAATGGGGAGGTGATAACAAGCAGTGGTGATGTGAGAAGGAGATGGAGTGAGTATTTTGAAGGTTTGTTGAATGTGTTTGATGATAGAGTGGCAGATATAGGGTGTTTTGGTCGAGGTGGTGTGCACAGTGAGAGGGTTAGGGAAAATGATTTGGTAAACAGGGAAGAGGTATTAAAAGCTTTGAGGAAGATGAAAGCCGGCAAGGCAGCAGGTTTGGATGGTATTGAAGTGGAATTTATTAAAAAAGGGGGTGACTGTATTATTGACTGGTTGGTAAGGTTATTTAATCTATGTATGACTCATGGTGAGGTGCCTGAGGATTGGCGGAATGCGTGCATAGTGCCATTGTACAAAGGCAAAGGGGATAAGAGTGAGTGCTCAAATTACAGAGGTATAAGTTTGTTGAGTGTTCCTGGTAAATTATACGGGAGGGTATTGATTGAGAGGGTGAAGGCATGTACAGAGCATCAGATTGGGGAAGAGCAGTGTTTTTTCAGAAGTGGCACTGGATGTGTGGATCAGGTGTTTGCTTTGAAGAATGTATGTGAGATATACTTAGAAAAGCAAATGGATTTGTATGTAGCATTTATGGATCTGGAGAAGGCATATGATAGAGTTGATAGAGATGCTCTGTGGAAGGTATTGAGAATATATGGTGTGGGAGGCAGGTTGGTAGAAGCAGTGAAAAGTTTTTATCGAGGATATAAGGCATATATATGTGTAGGAAGAGAGGAAAGTGATTGGTTCTCAGTAAATGTAGGTTTGCGGCAGGGGTGTGTGATGTCTCCATGGTTGTTTAATTTGTTTATGGATGGGGTTGTGAGGGAGGTGAATGCAAGAGTTTTGGAAAGAAGGGCAAGTATGAAGTCTGTTGGGGATGAGAGAGCTTGGGAAGTGAGTCAGTTGTTGTTCGCTGAGGATACAGCGCTGGTGACTGATTCATGTGAGAAACTGCAGAAGCTGGTGACTGAGTTTGGTAAAGTGTGTGAAAGAAGAAAGTTAAGAGTAAATGTGAATAAGAGGAAGGTAATTAGGTACAGGTGGATTGAGGGTCAAGTCAATTGGGAGGTAAGTCTGAATGGAGAAAAACTGGAGGAATAAAGTGTTTTAAATATCTGGGAGTGGATCTGGCATCGGATGGAACCATGGAAGCGGAAGTGGATCATAGGGTGGAGGTGGGGGCGAAAATCCTGGGAGCCTTGAAGAATATGTGGAAGTCGAGAGCATTATCTCGGAAAGCATAAATGGGTATGCTTGAAGGAATAGTGGTTCCAACAATGTTGTATGGTTGCGAGGCCTGGGCTATGGATAGAGTTGTGCGCAGGAGGATGGATGTGCTGGAAATGAGATGTTTGAGGACAATGTGTGGTGTGAGGTGGTTTGATCGAGTAAGTAACGTAAGGGTAAGAGAGATGTGTGGAAATAAAAAGAGCGTGGTTGAGAGAGCAGAAGAGGGTGTTTTGAAATGGTTTGTGTACATGTAGAGAATGAGTGAGGAAAGATTGACCAAGAGGATATATGTGTCGGAGGTGGAAGGAACGAGGAGAAGTGGGAGAACAAATTGGAGGTGGAAAGATGAAGTGGAAAATATTTTGTGTGATTAGGGCCTGAACATGCAGGAGGGTGAAAGGCGGGCAAGGAATAGAGTGAATTGGATCGATGTGGTATACCGGGGTTGACGTACTGTCAGTGGATTGAATCAGGGGATGTGAAGCGTCTGGGGTAAACCATGGAAAGCTGTGTAGGTATGTATATTTGCGTGTGTGGACGTATGTATATACATGTGTATGGGGGTGGGTTGGGCCATTTCTTTCGTCTGTTTCCTTGCGCTGCCTCGCAAGCGCGGGAGACAGCGACAAAGCAAAAAAAAAAAATATATATATTATCCCTGTGGACAGGGGATTAAGAATACTTCCCACGTATTCCAAGCGTGTCGTAGAAGGCGACTAAAAGGGGAGGGAGCGGGGTGCTGGAAATCCTCCCCTCTCGTTTTTTTTTTTTTAATTTTCCAAAAGAAGGAACAGAGGGGGTCAGGTTATTCCAAAAAATGAGGATATTCCAAAATATGCCCAGTCCTCTGTTCTTAACGCTACCTCGCTAACGCGGGAAATGGCGAATAGTTTAAAAGAAAAGAAAAAAGATATATATATATATATATATATATATATATATATATATATATATATATATATATATATATATATATATATATATATATATATATATATATTTTTTTTTTTTTTTTTTTTACTTTGTTGCTGTTTCCCGCGTTTGCGAGGTAGCGCAAGGAAACAGACGAAAGAAATGGCCCAACCCCCCCCCCTCCCATACACATGTATATACATACGTCCACACACTCAAATATACATACCTACACAGCTTTCCATGGTTTACCCCAGACGCTTCACATGCCTTGATTCAATCCACTGACAGCACGTCAACCCCGGTATACCACATCGCTCCAATTCACTCTATTCCTTGCCCTCCTTTCACCCTCCTGCATGTTCAGGCCCCGATCACACAAAATCTTTTTCACTCCATCTTTCCACCTCCAATTTGGTCTCCCTCTTCTTGCTCCCTCCACCTCCGACACATATATCCTCTTGGTCAATCTTTCCTCACTCATCCTTTCCATGTGCCCAAACCACTTCAAAACACCCTCTTCTGCTCTCTCAACCACGCTCTTTTTATTTCCACACATCTCTCTTACCCTTACGTTACTCACTCGATCAAACCACCTCAAACCACACATTGTCCTCAAACATATCATTTCCAGCACATCCATCCTCCTGCGCAAAACTCTATCCATAGCCCACGCCTCGCAACCATACAACATTGTTGGAACCACTGTTCCTTCAAACATACCCATTTTTGCTTTCCGAGATAATGTTCTCGATTTCCACACATTCTTCAAGGCCCCCAGAATTTTTGCCCCCTCCCCCACCCTATGATCCACTTCCGCTTCCATTGTTCCATCCGCTGCCAGATCCACTCCCAGATATCTAAAACACTTCACTTCCTCCAGTTTTTCTCCATTCAAACTAACCTCCCTATTGACTTGACCCTCAACCCTACTGTACCTAATAACCTTGCTCTTATTCACATTTACTCTTAACTTTCTTCTTCCACACACTTTACCAAACTCAGTCACCAGCTTCTGCAGTTTCTCACATGAATCAGCCACCAGCGCTGTATCATCAGCGAACAACAACTGACTCACTTCCTAAGCTCTCTCATCCCCAACAGACTTCATACTTGCCCCTCTTTCCAAAACTCTTGCATTTACCTCCCTAACAACCCCATCCATAAACAAATTAAACAACCATGGAGACATCACACACCCCTGCCGCAAACCTACATTCACTGAGAACCAATCACTTTCCTCTCTTCCTACACGTACACATGCCTTACATCCTCGATAAAAACTTTTCACTGCTTCCAACAACTTTCCTCCCACACCATATATTCTTAATACCTTCCACAGAGCATCTCTATCAACTCTATCATATGCCTTCTCCAGATCCATAAATGCTACATACAAATCCATTTGCTTTTCTAAGTATTTCTCACATACATTCTTCAAAGCAAACACCTGATCCACACATCCTCTACCACTTCTGAAACCACACTGCTCTTCCCCAATCTGATGCTCTGTACATGCCTTCACCCTCTCAATCAATACCCTCCCATATAATTTACCAGGAATACTCAACAAACTTATACCTCTGTAATTTGAGCACTCACTCTTATCCCCTTTGCCTTTGTACAATGGCACTATGCACGTATTCCGCCAATCCTCAGGCACCTCACCATGAGTCATACATACATTAAATAACCTTACCAACCAGTCAACAATACAGTCACCCCCTTTTTTAATAAATTCCACTGCAATACCATCCAAACCTGCTGCCTTGCCGGCTTTCATCTTCCGCAAAGCTTTCACTACCTCTTCTCTGTTTACCAAATCATTTTCCCTAACCCTCTCACTTTGCACACCACCTCGACCAAAACACCCTATATCTTCCACTCTATCATCAAACACATTCAACAAACCTTCAAAATACTCACTCCATCTCCTTCTCACATCACCACTACTTGTTATCACCTCCCCATTTGCGCCCTTCACTGAATTTCCCATTTGCTCCCTTGTCTTACGCACTTTATTTACCTCCTTCCAGAACATCCTTTTATTCTCCCTAAAATTTAATGATACTCTCTCACCCCAACTCTCATTTGCCCTTTTTTTCACCTCTTGCACCTTTCTCTTGACCTCCTGTCTCTTTCTTTAATACATCTCCCACTCAATTGCATTTTTTCCCTGCAAAAATCGTCCAAATGCCTCTCTCTTCTCTTTCACTAATACTCTTACTTCTTCATCCCACCACTCACTACCCTTTCTGATCAACCCACCTCCCACTCTTCACATGCCACAAGCATCTTTTGCGCAATCCATCACTGATTCCCTAAATACATCCCATTCCTCCCCCACTCCCCTTACTTCCATTGCTCTCACCTTTTTCCATTCTGTACTCAGTCTCTCCTGGTACTTCCTCACACAGGTCTCCTTCCCAAGCTCACTTACTCTCACCACCCTCTTTACCCGAACATTCACTCTTCTTTAGAGAAAACCCATACAAATCTTCACTTTAGCCTCCGAAAGATAATGATCAGACATCCCTCCAGTTGCACCTCTCAGCACATTAACATCCAAAAGTCTCTCTTTCGCACGCCTGTCAATTAACACGTAATCCAATAACGCTCTCTGGCCATCTCTCCTACTTACATAAGTATACTTATGTATATCGCGCTTTTTAAACCAGGTATTCCCAATCATCAGTCCTTTTTCAGCACATAAATCTACAAGCTCTTCACCATTTCCATTTACAAAACTGAACACCCCATGTATACCAATTATTCCCTCAACTGCCACATTACTCACCTTTGCATTCAAATCACCCATCACTATAACCCGGTCTCGTGCATCAAAACCACTAACACACTCATTCAGCTGCTCCCAAAACACTTGCCTCTCATGATCTTTCTTCTCATGCCCGGGTGCATATGCACCAATAATCACCCACCTCTCTCCATCAACTTTCAGTTTTACCCATATCAATCGAGAATTTACTTTCTTACATTCTATCACATACTCCCACAACTCCTGTTTCAGGAGTATTGCTACTCCTTCCCTTGCTCTTGTCCTCTCACTAACCCCTGACTTTACTCCCCAGACATTCCCAAACCACTCTTCCCCTTTACCCTATATATATGTATATATATTGGAAAGGATCACAATTTTGCGCGTGATCAAGATATTTCTATGGGTCCACGGGGAAAATGAAACACGAAAAGTTCCCAAGTGCACTTTCGTGTAATAATCACATCATCAAGGGAGACACAAGAGAGAAATATAACAGTCAGTTGATATACATCGAAGATACGAAGCTAGGACGCCATTTGGTAAAGATATGATTGTCCAAATCATGTTTTAGACAATATTTACAAATATTTCTCCCCTTACTTAACAATTTAGAACCTTCCATGATATTTACTGTAGAAAATGAAAATAATGGTATGTTACCATTTTTAGATTGCATGATTCATAGACAAGGAAACAAGTTTAAGTTTAGCATATACAGAAAACCCACCAATGTATGCTCATATGTCCATTATTACTCATCTCAAAATTTAACATTAAATTAACATTAAATTAACATCATTTCAATCTATGTTCCTAAGGGCATTACGTATTTGGAGTCCAGAGTTTATTGATGATGAGTTTGAGAAGATATATTCTATTGGATCTAAGTTAAAGTACCCTAGATCATTTTATAGAGGTGAGCCCAAACCTCTCATTGACACCAAGAATCTTTTAGTTCTCCCTTTTGACAATAATTTCACTTTGCTTCCCATGTTGCTTAAATCCCTTAATGTAAATGTTGCCTTTAGCAACAATAATACTATAAAGAATATCTTAATCAGGAATTCACCAGAAAATTCTCTTGGTTGCATCTATAAAGTTCCTTATGGAAACTGTGATAAATTTTATGTTGGTCAGACTGGTAAGGATCTTTCTGTTAGACTTAAGCAACATAAATATAGTATTTGAACGGGACAAGAATCAAATGTCTTGTTTAATCATGTTACAAACTATGATCATTGTATTGACTGAAGTAACGCCATCTCAGTTGTTAACTCTAACTCTATTACCAAGAGAAATTTCATTGAATCTTCTATTATTGAATACACAAAGAATTATAATCTTAATATTAGTGATGGTGTGTAAAAATTAGATAACTTTATTGTTGATAAGATTTGTAAAATGATAATTTTATGAACGCTCGTTGCATGTTTTGGACAATCACATGTTTACCAAATGGCGTCCTAGCTTCGTCTCTTCGATGTATATCAACTGACTGTTATATTTCTCTCTTATGTCTCCCCTGATGATGTGATTATTACACGAAAGTGCACTTGGGAACTTTTCGTGTTTCATTTTCCCAGTGGACTCATAGGAATATATATATGTATATAGATATGTATATACAAATATATATTGGAATTGGATTGGCGGAATGCGTGCATAGTGACATTGTACAAAGGCAAAGGGGATAAGAGTGAGTGCTCAAATTACAGAGGTATAAGTTTGTTGAGTATTCCTGGCAAATTATATGGGAGGGTATTGATTGAGAGGGTGAAGGCATGTACAGAGCATCAGATTGGGGAAGAGCAGTGTGGTTTCAGAAGTGGTAGAGGATGTGTGGATCAGGTGTTTGCTTTGAAGAATGTATGTGAGAAATACTTAGAAAAGCAAATGGATTTGTATGTAGCATTTATGAATCTGGAGAAGGCATATGATAGTGTTGATAGAGATGCTC
The DNA here is from genome assembly GCF_036320965.1 of Panulirus ornatus. Lineage (NCBI taxonomy): Eukaryota > Metazoa > Arthropoda > Malacostraca > Decapoda > Palinuridae > Panulirus > Panulirus ornatus. The sequence continues at coordinate 13,826,342 of NC_092290.1, read as the reverse complement.
TGTGGAAGGTATTAACAATATATGGTGTGGGAGGCAAGTTGTTGGAAGCAGTGAAAAGTTTTTATCGAGGATGTAAGGCATGTGTACGTGTAGGAAGAGAGGAAAGTGATTGGCTCGCAGTGTGAATGTAGGTTTGCGGCAGGGGTGTGTGATGTCTCCATGGTTGTTTAATTTGTTTATGGATGGGGTTGTTAGGGAGGTGAATGCAAGAGTTTTGGAAAGAGGGGCAAGTATGAAGTCTGTTGGGGATGAGAGAGCTGGGGAAGTGAGTCAGTTGTTGTTCGCTGATGATACAGCGCTGGTGGCTGATTCATGTGAGAAACTGCAGAAGCTGGTGACTGAGTTTGGTAAAGTGTGTGAAAGAAGAAAGTTAAGAGTAGATGTGAATAAGATCAAGGTTATTAGGTACAGTAGGGTTGAGGGTCAAGTCAATTGGGAGGTGAGTTTGAATGGAGAAAAACTGGAGGAAGTGAAGTGTTTTAGATATGTGGGAGTGGATCTGGCAGCGGATGGAAACATGGAAGCGGAAGTGGATCATAGGGTGGGGGAGGGGGCGAAAATTCTGGGAGCCTTGAAGAATGTGTGGAAGTCGAGAACATTGTCTCGGAAAGCAAAAATGGGTATGTTTGAAGGAATAGTGGTTCCAACAATGTTGTATGGTTGCGAGGCGTGGACTATGGATAGAGTTGTGCGCAGGAGGATGGATGTGCTGGAAATGAGATGTTTGAGGACAATGTGTGGTGTGAGGTGGTTTGATCGAGTAAGTAACGTAAGGGTAAGAGAGATGTGTGGAAATAAAAAGAGCGTGGTTGAGAGAGCAGAAGAGGGTGTTTTGAAATGGTTTGGTCACATGGAGAGAATGAGTGAGGAAAGATTGACCAAGAGGATATATGTGTCGGAGGTGGAGGGAACGAGGAGAAGAGGGAGACCAAA